>NC_081559.1:61767782-61906657 GCF_022355385.1 Mustela nigripes | reverse complement strand
TCTTGATTGGATTATTTGTTCTTTGGGTGTTGAGTTTGCTAAGCTCTTTATAGATTTTGGACACTAGACCTTTATCTGATATGTCATTTGCAAATAACTTCTCCCATTCTGTCAGTTGTCTTTTGGTTTTGTTAACTGTTTCCTTTGCTGTGCAAAAGCTTTTGATCTTGATGAAATCCCAATAGTTCATTTTTGCCCTTACTTCCCTTGCCTTTGGCAATGTTCCTAGGAAGAAGTTGCTGTGGCTGAGGTCAAAGAAGTTGCTGCCTATGTTCTCCTCAAGGATTTTCATGGATTCCTTTCTCACATTGAGGTCCTTCATCCATTCTGAGTCTATTTTCGTATGTGGTGTAAGGAAATGGTCCAATTTCATTTTTCTGCATGTAGCTGTCCAATTTTCCCAACACCATTTATTGAAGAGGCTGTCTTTTGTCCATTGGACATTTTTCCTGCTTTGTCGAAGACTAGTTGACCATAGGTTTGAGGGTCTATTTCTGGACTCTGTTCTGTTCCATTGATCTATGTGTCTGTTTTTGTGCCAGTACTATACTGTCTTGATGATGACAGCTTTGTAACAGAGCTTGAAGTCTGGAATTGGGATGGCTACCAACTTTGGCTTTCTTTTTCAATATTCCTCTGGCTATTTGAGGTCTTTTCTGGTTCCATGTAAATTTTAGGATTATTTTTTCCATTTCTTTGAAAAAAATGGTGAGATTTTGATAGGGATTGCATTAAATGTATGGATTGCTTTAGGTAGCATAGACATTTTCACAATATTTGTTCTTCCAATCCATGAGCATGGAACATTTTTCCATTTCTTTGTGTCTTCCTCAATTTCTTTCATGAGTACTTTGTAGTTTTCTGAGTATAGATTCTTTGCCTCTTTGGTTAGGTTTATTCCTAGGTATCTTATGATTTGGGGTACAATTGTAAATGGGATTGACTCCTTAATTTCTCTCTCTTCTGTCTTGTTGTTGGTGTAGAGAAATGCAACTGATTTCTGTGCATTGATTTTATATCCTGACACTTTACTGAATTCCTGTACAAGTTCTAGCAGTTTTGGAGTGGAGTCTTTTGGGTTTTCCACATATAGTATCATATCATCTGCCAAGAGTGATAGTTTGACTTCTTTGCTGATTTGGATGTCTTTAATTTCTTTTTGTTGTCTGATTGCTGAGGCTAGGACTGCTAGTACTATGTTGAATAGCAGTGGTGATAACGGACATCCCTGCCGTGTTCCTGACCTTAGCAGAAAAGCTCTCAGTTTTTCTCCATTGAGAATGATATTTGCCGTGGGTTTTTCATAGATGGCTTTGATAATATTGAGGTATGTGCCCCCTATCCCTACACTTTGAAGAGTTTTGATCAGGAAGGGATGCTGTACTTTGTCAAATGCTTTTTCAGCATCTATTGAGAGTATCATATGGCTCTTGTTCTTTCTTTTATTAATTATTAATGTATTGTATCAATTAATTGATTTGCGGATGTTGAACCAACCTTGCAGCCCTGGAATAAATCCCAGTCGTGGTGAATAATCCTTTTAATGTAGTGTTGGATCCTATTGGTTAGTATTTTGGTTAGAATTTTTGCATCTGTGTTCATTAAGGCTATTGGTCTGTAATTCTCTTTTTTATGAGATCCTTGTCTGGTTTTGGGATCAAGGTGATGCTGGCCTCATAAAATGAGTTTGGAAGTTTTCCTTTCATTTCTATTTTTTGGAACAGTTTCAGGAGAATAGGAATTAATTCTCCTTTAAATGTTTGGTAGGATTCCCCCGGGAAGCCATCTTGCCCTGGGCTCTTATTTGTTTGGAGATTTTTGATGACTGCTTCAGTCTCCTTACTGGTTATGGGTCTATTCAGGTTTTCTATTTCTTCCTGGTTCAGTTGTGGTAGTTTATATGTCTCTAGAAATATATCCATTTCTTCCAGATTGTCGAATTTGTTGGCGTACAGTTACTCATAGTATGTTCTTATAATTGTTTGTATTTCTTTAGTGTTGGTGATCTCTTCTCTTTCATTCATGATTTTATTTATTTGGGTCTTTTCTCTTTTCTTTTTGGTAAGTCTGGCCAGGCGTTTATCAATCTTACTAATTCTTTCAAAGAACCAGCTCCTAGTTTTGTTGATTTGTTCTATTGCGTTTGTTTGTTTGTTTTTTCTATTTCATTGATCTCTGCTCTGATCTTTATGATTTCTCCTCTCCTGCTGGGTTTAGGCTTTCTTTGTTGTTCTTTCTCCAGCTCCTTTAGGAGTAGGATTAGGTTGTGTACTTGAGACCTTTCTGGTTTCTTGAGAAAGGCTTGTACCGCTATATATTTTCCTCTCAGGACTGCCTTTGCTGTGTCCCACAGATTTTGACCATTGTGTTTTCATTATCATTTGTTTCCATGAATTTTTTCAATTCTTCTTTAATTTGAATTTTAATTCTTCTTTAATTCTTTAGAAGGATGCTGTTTAGATTTCATGTATTTGGGTTCTTTCCTAATTTCCTCTTGTGATTGAGTTCTAGCTTCAGAGCATTGTGGTCTGAAAATATGCAGGGAATGATCCCAATCTTTTGATATTGGTCGAGACCTGATTTATGGCCCAGGATGTGATCTATTCTGGAGAATGTTCCATGTGCACTAGAGAAGAATGTGTATTCTGTTGCTTTAGGATGGAATGTTCTGAACATAACTGTGATGTCCATCTGGTCCAGTGTGTCATTTAAGGCCTTTATTTCCTTGTTGATCTTTTGCTTGAATCATCTGTCCATTTCAGTGAGGGGAGTGTTAAAGTCCCCTACTATTATTGTATTATTGTCGATGTGTTTCTTTGATTTTGTTATTAATTGACTTATATAGTTGGCTGTTCCTATGTTAGTGGCATAGATATTTAAAATTGTTAGAACTTCTTGTTGGACAGACCGTTTGAGTATGGTATAGTGTCCTTCCTCATCTCTTATTATAGTATTTGGCTTAAAGAACCCAAATACATGAAATCTAAACAGCATCCTTCTAAAGAATTAAAGAAGAATTAAAATTCATCTCTTATTATAGTATTTGGCTAATTGATCTGATATAAGGATTGCCACCCCAGCTTTCTTTTGATGTCCATTAGCATGGTAAACTGTTTTCTCCTCACTTTACATCTCCCCTCACTTTACATCTGGAGGTGTCTTTGGGTCTAAAATGAGTTTCTTGTAGACACATATTGATGGGTTTGGTTTCTTTTATCCATTCTGATACCCTGTGTCTTTTGATTGGGGCTTTTAGCCCATTAACATTCAGGGTAACTATTGAGAGATATGAATTTAGTGCCATTGAATTGCCTGTAAGGTGACTATTACTGTATATTGTCTCTGTTCCTTTCTGGTCTACTACTTTTAAGCTCTCTCTTTGCTTAGAGGACCCCTTTCAATATTTCCTGTGGAGTTGGTTTGGTGTTTGCAAATTCTTTCAGTTTTTGTTTGTCCTGGAAGCTTTTTATCTCTCCTTCTATTTTCAATGATAGCATAGCTGGATATAGTATTCTCGGCTGCATGTTTTTCTCGTTTAGTGCTCTGAATATATCATGCCAGTTCTTTCTGGCCTGCCAGGTCTCTGTGGATAAGTCTGCTGCCAATCTAATATTTTTTACCATTTTGTGTTACAGACTTCTTGTCCCGGGCTGCTTTCAGGATTTTCTCTTTGTCGCTAAGACTTGTAAATTTTACTATTTTACTATTAGGTAAATTTTACTATTAGGTAAATTTTACTAATGTTGTTTCATCTTATGGTGTCACTTATCTCTCAAATTCTCCCCTCGTGGCCCAGTAGCTGTTTGTCCCTCTTTTGTTCAGCTTCTTTATTCTCTGTCATTTGGTCTTCTATATTGCTAATTCTTTCTTCTGCCTCATTTATCCTAGCAGTGAGAGCCTCCTCTTTTTATTGCACCTCATTAATAGCTTTTTAAATTTCAACTTGGTTAGACTTTAGTTCTTTTATTTCTCCCAAAAGGGTTTTTATATCTCCCGAGAGGGTTTCTCTAATATCTTCCATGCCTTTTTCAAGCCCGGCTAGAACCTTGAGAATCATCATTCTGAACACTAGATCTGACATATTACCAATGTCTGTATTGATTAGGTCCCTAGTCTTCGGTACTGCCTCTTGTTCATTTTTTTGTGTGTGTGGGGAATTTTTCTGCCTTGTCATTTTGTTCAGATAAGAGTATATGAAGGAGCAACTAAAATACTAAAAGGGTGTCAATGACCCCAGGAAAATACCCTTTAACCAAATCAGAAGAGATCCCAAATCGTGTGTTGGGGGGGGGGGGGGAAAAAAAAAAGGTTAAAAAAAAAAAAAAAAAAGAAACAATTTAAAAAAGAAAACGAATAAAGAAAAAATATAAAAAAGAAAAAAATATATATATATATATTAGATAAACTAGTTAAAAAGCATTAAAAAAGAAAAGGGTAAATGTTAAAAAATATTTAGCAGAAGAGGAAAAAAATAGAAAAAGAAAAATATTAAATTAACTGCAAGACTAAAGAATCATGGGGAGAAAGCCATGAGTTCCATGCTTTGCTTTCTCCTCCTCTGGAATTCCGCTGCTCTCCTTGGTTGAACCTGCACTCCTTGGTTGGTGAACTTGGTCCTGGCTGGATTTCTTGTTGACCTTCTGGGGGAGGGGCCTGTTGTATGGATTCTCAAGTGTCTTTGCCCCAGGTGGAATTGCACTGCCCTTACCAGGGGCCGGGCTGAGTAATCAGCTCGGGTTTGCTTTCAGGAGCTTTTGTTCCCTGAATGAAAATGGCGGCCTCCCAGTCTCCGGCCCAGAGGAGCTGAGACTCCTCAGTCCGCCCTTAGAGAATAGCGCCCAATTACTCCCATCTCCCTGGCCTCTGGCTGCGCTCCAAGCTCACCAAGCCTGCCACTGGTTCAAGGTAACCCCCAGCTGAGATCTCACTCCTCGGCTCTGTCTCTGTAGCTGGCTTCCCCATTCTAATACCTGCAAACTCTGCGACACTCAGACACCCTCCCTGCGGGACCTGGGGCCACGCTGACCCTGCGTGGGCCTCACCCCGGTTTAGCCTCTGGAGCTATGTCCCTCTGCGGAATAGACTTTTAAAAGTCCTGAATTAGTGCTCCCTTGCTCCGCCGCTTGCCAGGTGCCTGCCCCCTCCCCTCCACGGTCTATCTTCCCGTAGCTTTGGATTCACTTCTCCGCCAGTCCTACCTTTCAGAAAGTGGTTGATTTTCTGTTTCTAGAATTTCTTCTCTTCAATCTCCCGTTGGATTTGTAGGTGTTTGCAATCTTTAGATAAGCTATCTAGCTGATCTTCTGCTACCTGATGTAGTCTCAGCCTGCTACTTCTCCGCCATCCTGACTCCTATATATGCAGATTTTTGACTGCACAGGGGTCGGCAGCCTCCACACCTCCACATTGTTCAAGGGCCAACTGTATATATATTTAGATTTTAGAAAGATAACTTTCAACTTTTAAATATGAATTTCCATGTTGGGACATACCTTATTGACTCACAGTGTTACCTGCCATGGGTTCTGCTAACCTGTTCCATTTGTATTTGTTAATGTTTCCATGCCTGGATTTCAATAATGAGCCTTATCTATAATGGATCATTATTGAAATTATGTCAATGCCTTGGGTTAAAGTTATAAATGGTCATTGTTTCTTATCCATTATCTAAGCATTTGTTTTTAGACATGTAAACCCATAATTATAGTGTTATTCATAATAGATTATTCTCTGGAACCAGACACTGTGTTTTATGATTCCATTTTAGCCACATACCAAGTGGCCTTACCTGACTATCCAGTCCTCAAATCTCATCTCAAAAATGAGGATAAAATCACCTACTTCATACTTCCTGTGGAGTATAAAATGAGTCAATAAATGTGAAGTAGTTATCATAGAAGCTGAAAAATTATAAATATTTAATAAATTGCCATTATTATTATTATTATTACTAGTAGCATTCCCAACACTCTGTTGGCCAGTGTTTTCTTGTAAGAATTACTAGTAACATATTCCACTGTTAGTCCTTTTGTGTTGTCTGACTTCTGCCCTTTGTAATGAATTGCTTTACAGGTTTATCTGGAAAAGTGACAGATTTTGTATTTTCTGTTTCATTTTTAAACTGTCTCATTAAATTCTTGATACGGTAAACTCCTTGAAGAAGTTAGGAAACTTTATTTCTAAAGAGCATTCCAGTCAGAAAGAATAAATATACAGAAACCTAAAGACATGGCACAACAGGATATGTTTATAAACAGGATGTGTTTTAGGGATATAAAGTCACAGGAGGTGAAGCTATAGGAGTATACAAGGAGCAGACTGCCTCAGTTTCCAGAAAACAAATAACAGACTGCAAATGAAGAGACATATAAAAGGGAGACCTATATTTGTTTTGCCTGCCCCATGAAGTGCACACTTATGCACCACTGTCCCCCATTCCAGGAAAAATCCTTGGGCTATCTTTCCATACTTGTCCCATGTTTGTCCCCAAATGCAGGAAAGGCATTGCATGGGTCAAATTCAACACTTATGTAACTCCCTGCAGACTACAACCCACTAAGTATATTCAAATAACCTAAGGAATTGTTTTTAAAACCTTATAGAGTTTCTTGACTCATGCAGTAGTAAGAATAATAGATCAGTTAGAAATCAGGGTTTCCACTGAAAATTAATAATAAGGAATGGTGGCTTAGACAGATTCTGAAGAGCTTTAAAAATTAGAAAATAAGTTTCTTTGGTTAAAGATTATATTTTACATAATTTTAGTCTTCTGAGGCCAACTGCAGTGTTGGGCACAAATATGTGCTCAGTAGCTTTTTGAGTTTTGGTTGATTTCTTTGAAGAACTAGTCTAAAAGTCTGGTGGCCTTAACTCTAGTGGGCAAGTCACTAACTCTGTATTATTCCATTTCCTAATTTGTAAAAGGGGTTCAACTGTCCTCTGGTGCTGGTAGGAGCATTATGAGGATTCAAAAGTTCTTTGGAAGTTCAAAGTGCTCAAAAACATAAGGTGTTAGCAGCACAATTACTACTATAATTCTGTCTGCATCAGTATTTTTAAATAAATTGAGTGGTTAAACTTACACCTTTTTGGAATAAAATAATATATTACTAAGCTAGTTAGGGGAAAAGTATACTTATTTTTGCAATGAGTGAGCCCCAAAATGAGTAAAAATGTTATTTGGATCTTTGTAATTCAGGTCATGCTAATAACAGACATCATCTGTTGAGTTTGTTTAACCATAGGAAAACGCTATTCGTAGGATTTTAGATGCATTTTCTTACTCAGTCTTCATACCAATGGAGAGATTATTCTATTTTTTGGATAAGGTCATTCAATGCAGCATTTAAGTAGCTTGCCACTTGCACAAATTGTAAGGACTGATCCTGGACTAGAAGAATTCAGGCAGTTGGCAACACTGTCTATGTTCTTGATTATTACACTAAATCTCCTTAACAGTGTCTGAAAAAATGTTTTCTTTGGTTTTACTTTAAAATTAATGATATTGTTTATTGAAGTACTAAGAAGAGGTATCCATGATAGAGCTGGTCTTAAATGCCAAGACCTTTCCACTGGGCACAAGTTAATGGCATAGCCACAAGTGTCTGAGTCCTCTCCCTTGGTCCTGGATGGTCCTTTTCCTTCAGCACTGGCCTGAAGGGTAAACCAATCTGCTTCTGCATCCCATACTGACCTATGGAGATCTACTTCTAATTATAGAGCATTCATCCTCTTGAACTATGATTGCTCCAAGCTGTGTTTTAGGAAGATGCACTTCTGAATTTAATGCTACCTGGAAGAATCTTCTAAATCATTTGGAAGCACTTCTGTAGTTGCATAGTTAGCTTATGAAGTCTTTGGAACAGGTGAAACACTAACCAGGTCTCACTCACTTTAAGGCCACAGTGAGAACAAAATGTTTATAAGTGAAGATTTACTTCTAGACTCCTATGTTCCCTCTCAATTATAACATCTATGTTAAAATAATAGTTATTTGCTGCTTTATGAATATTCTTTTATTTAATACTTTTACATTTACTGTATTTGGGATAAAGAACATATGACAATTCCCAACCAAAGCATATACTGCTCAGTAAACTTAATGTATACTACCACAGAAAGGTCTACGGAGAATGCCTTATGTGAACAATGCTCAGCTTTTAAATGTAGCTGAGAGGGATTAGTCCATTTCATTTACCAAAGTATAGCCTGCCTTCATCATGGAACCTAGCATAGAGTAGGTGCTCAGTAAATACCTGTTAAATAAAGAAATAAGAATAGGGAGTTTCTGGTTAATCTGGAGTCAAAATGGATATGTATGAAGATTTTTGCAAATATCCCAACTCATGAACACCATGATAACATAATTTTCCCCACTGAAAAACATCGTATAACGTATCTAGGGATGTTAAAAGTCTCTGGGAGATAGATGTGTATGCCCCCAACTGTTCCTTCTGTACGGTCTCTTAAAAAATCCTCATGGTCTCTGATGCAGCAACTATTGCCTCCACCCTGTGTTACACTTTCTCCTGCAGAAGCCCTTCCCACAAACTCACATAAAAGGAGAAGACTCCCATCCTAAAATAAAATAAAATCATGTATATTTTAAATGTTCCTTTGATCTCATCTCTTCCTTGAGTTTCTGTCCTTGAATTCATTGCCAATCTTTAAAAGATAGATTAGATTATACTCACTGCCTTCCCATTTTCCACTGCTCAGTCACCTTCAAATATCTCCTTTCTGGTTTCTTCCCCTACCTTTGTCTTTTCAAATATCATTGATGTTCTCTTATTTGCCAAGTTCAGTGACCCTATCTCACTTGATTGTCTGCAATATTTCCTAATTCTTTAAGCTCTGTCATTCCCCGGCCTCCAAAAATCCAGGCTACTTTCCTCCCAACCATACAAGCTCACAAGTAGCTTATGAGAAGCTTGGATTCATTCTTAACCTCTCTAATAGGAAGGCCCTCGTCATATTTACTGCCAAATCTGTGGGTTTTATCTCCTAAATCCATCTCCATTCTTGACCTCCCACTTCCTGTCATATTATTTCATCTGTATCACTAGAATTACCCTCTGAAACACATTTCCATGGGAGGAAAAAAGGCAGTCTTAAATATATCATGAGCAATTGGACAGCCTTGATCAGATTCATTTCATCAGTCTAATTCCCCATGACTCAGCTCAGTTCTAGTCACACTGCTCCATGAAATTTCTGTCCTTGGACTCCAATGTTTCTTGTTTGAAATTACCTTCTTCTTCTTGCCATTCTCTGCAAAATCTAACAAAACAAAATGACCTTTGAATCAATATTCAAGACTTTGTCCATGTACTCACTCCATAAAAATGTATTATTGTTCTGATGCTCACTATAGCAAATAACTCTTAATTCTGGAAAGCCCTCTAGATTTCCCCCAACTAGAATTAATGGCTGCATACAATGAAAGGTATGCATTGCACTCTATTTCTCTGTTGTGTATCTGTCTACCCTACTTGCTAATCTTGTGAGCAACTCGAGAATAAGAACTGTAGTGATACATATCTTTGTACTTCTAGTAACTTCCACAGTACCTGGCACAAATGAGGTGCTGGGTCAGTGTTAATTAGCATCATGTAAGTCAGTGACATGTTTCGTGTTACCAGTCCTACCTTCTGAAAGCATGCAGATGAAGTAATTGAACAATTATTCCTAATAATTGAACAATTATTCCTAATAATAATAATTCCTAATTGACTATTCCTAAGTTATGTTAAGTAAGCAGTTTGCTTTTAGATGCAGCTTCTCTCTGGGGAGGGGGCAGGGAGGAGAGAAGAAGGAAAAGAAAAGAAAACACTCAGAATTTTCATATAATTCCCTGACAGATGTTCATGGAGCACTTGGTAGAGTCCCATCTGGACATTGGTTGGGTGTGTCCCTTCCAGCTCTTGACTATTTCCTTATTCTGAGCTATAGTTTGTCAGGGCCCTGATTTTTATGAGATGGTAACGATGCTATATGAGAAGTGCTACCATCTAACCAGTGGATACTCAAACTCCTTCTTCCTTACATCTGATTGATTGCCAGGTACTGCCAACTTGATGCATCTTTGTCTCCTCTGCATCTCCACCAGCTCCACACAATGGCAGACCTCCGTCATCTCAGATTTAACTGCTGCAACCTTCACAAATGTTCCCTCTCACTGCTCTACTCCCTACATAATAAGTGGTCTCTTTAAAAGGCAAATCTGGTTGTAGCTCACCCCTCTTTCAGGAGTTGCCCCATGCTGGCAGTCTATACTACTTACCACGGCCTACAAGTCCTTGCAAAAATTGACCATCCTCAACCTTTCCAGCCTCACATAGTGTTCGCCATCTCTCCCCATCCAAGCACACTGATCTTTTGTTTCCTAAAATTCCCCATGCTTTGTCAGGTTCTGATTCTTATACCCATTCTCTCCATACAGAATATCCTTTTTTTTTTTTTTTAATTTTACTTATTCATTTGACAGACAGAGATCATAAGTGGATGGAGAGGCAGGCAGAGAGAGAGGAGGAAGCATGCTCCTTGCTGAGCCGAGAGCCCAATACGGGGCTCAGTTGTTGGGCCCTGAGATCACAACCCAAGCCAAAGGCGGAGGCTTTAACCCACTGAGCCACCCAGGCTCCATTCTTATGCCATCCTCTCCCCCTGCTCAAACCCCACCCAACTCATCCTTCTCTTCCCAAGTGTTACTTTCTTCTACCTTCCCTTCTTAGACTGAGTTAGGTGCTGCTCTCAAGATACCCTGTGCTAACTCAATGACAATGAGTGACAACTGTTTGCTCATGTGTATCTTCCATCTGACTGTGAATGCTTTGAGGGCAGGTACTAGGTCTATTATCTTCACTATTTTCTTTTTCAAGTCCTAATCCTGTTGTTGTACATGGACGGATACTTTTGGCAGTTGATAAGGTCAAATACTAGCAATTACACATATTACAATCTATATATAATACTGTTATGAAGCTTATTACCATTTATAGGATAAGCACGTGGAATTTTCCACATGCTGTCTTGTTTGATCCTTGTAACAATCCATGTGACATAAGAACAATTTTACAAATTAGAAACTAAAGCTTAAGGAGGTGAAGATAATTGCTAAAAGTTCATAAAACCACTAATTATGATTCAAACCCAGTCTTGTCTGACTCAAAACAGAACTTTTAACCCTTTCATTATAGTTACATAGATCCTCCAGTCAGTAGATACTTATTAAATATTTGTAAAATGTTATCATTTATGATGAAAAATTAATGTCAAAAGAACACTAAGACTCTATGCCCATTTTGGCAAAATGAATTAAAAACAGTGGAAAATACTCATTGGATTTACAACTTTGATTCCTAGCTTGGGAATTTTAAATGCAATTTTGCAGACTTTTTTAATTTTTAACTTATTTGCATTATGATAATTTTCTGTTGGTCCAATATATGATGAGAGGTTCTATTTCTTTTATATTTAATGATAAATACAAAATTCATGTCTGACATACTTTAAAGCAGAATTCAGAGTGTATTACAGCTGTATTCCTTCACTTTCCCTTTTACCTTGGTGAAGTGTTTGACTAACACTAGATTTCACAATTATAAGAACAAGTTAATATTTCGTAAATATGAATAATGCACTGGAGACTTCCCTTCCAACCTACAACTTGATGAAGAAATGATCTGGGTTTTAGGAATGTTGTGGGAATTAATGAGTTAATATTTAACTTTTCCAGCCAGTCTGTGAAAATGCTAAATCTCAGTACAGTGTATTTTTCTTTGATATTATATTGTTGCTTTGTTGAGAGTCTTAAATAAGGGTCATTTAAATTTTTAATATGCTAGTGTACACCAGAAATATTTACTCATATATAATGTACACGATAAAATATTAATACTAATATTTTTGATATAGAGCATCTCATTTATATATGATTTAAAATATATATAACAACATAAAATGCCCACCTTTAAAATAATACATGCCTAGCATTAAAAATAAGTGTTTTGGGGGTGCCTGCCTGGGTGGCTTAGTCAGATCAACATCTAACTCTTGATTTGACTCAGGTCATGATTTCAGGGCCGTGAAATGAAACCGCTGCATTGGACTCAGAGTCTGCTTAAGATTCTCTCTCTCCCTCTCCTTCTGCCTCTCCCCATGCTCTCTCTCTCTCTCTCAAATAAATATATCTTTAAAAATAAGTTTTTTTCGGGCATCTGGGTGTCTCAGTGAGTTAAAGCCTCTACCCTCAGCTCAGGTCATGGTCCCAGGGTCCTGGCATCAAGCCCTGCTTCGGGCTCTCTGCTCAGCGGGGAGCCTGCTTCCCTCTCTCTCTCTTTCTCTCTGTCTGCCTCTCTGCCTACTTGTGATTTCTTTCAAATAAATAAATAAATAATATTTTTAAAAATAATTATTTTTCAAAAATAAAAAGATACATATGCATGTGTACATGCATACACATATTCTGTATCCTTTTGACCCTTAAATTCATTTACATTTTAATAAAGTTATCACTTATTATAACTTGAACTATTAAACCCTATAATTAAGCTTCCTGTAGGAAATGAAGTCTAAAATAAAGGCATAAACATCTTGACATCAAGTCAGAGAATAAAAACCATTTAGTCATTTACTCTTAAAAAATATTATGGAGTATTTTATTTGCTGTGCTTTGTTTTGCTTCACCCTCAAGGTCAAAATCATTTGCTATAGTAAAGAACATTTTTTAAAAGCAAGAAATGTTGCATAAATCCACTGAGGAGGAACATTTTTTAAAAGCAAGAAATGCTGCATAAATCCACTGTAGTTATTAAGTGGTTATTGAATGCCCTGCAGTACAAGACAATATGAATGCCTTAGATATGATGTGGTCATATCTCAGCTCACTTATTAAGTCATCCTGCAAAAAATACATGAATAGTACAGGTCAATATAGGATTTAGCTTGAGAGTCATGTGTGAACATACACATAGTTTCAAATGAACTAACTCACTGGAAATTAATTTGATTAATGACTTAAATATGAAAATCAATTTTAAAATAGTCTATTACTCTCAAAAACTAATTGTGAGAACCAATGATAAATTATTTGGGTGGCAAATTTCAAAGTAAAATTAAACTTGAATTTAAAAACAAAAAAGGAAGAATTCATTGGCCTTCTTGGTTTTTTAAAAAAGATTTTATTTATTTATTTGAGAGACAGAATGAGTGAAAGAAAGAGCATTTGAGCCGGGGCGGGGGGGGGGGGGGGGGGAAGGGGGGGGGGGAGGGAGAGGGAAGGGAGATGTAGAAGCAGATATGGGGCTAGATCCAAGGACCCTGGGATCATTACCTGAATGGAAGGCAGACACTTAATCAACTGAGCCACCTAGGTGCCCCACCTTATTGGTTTTTAAATCAACAAATGTACTTGTTTAAGAATATTCTAGTTTCTCTGTTATCCAATTTTCTAAGTATTTTATTAGAGATAAGTTCTTACCACATATCTGAAAGTCTTTGCTTTTCCTCTTTGAGTAATTGTGTTATTATTCCAATGAAATAAAGAATTCAGAGACATATCATCTTTGATTTCAACAATGAAAAATATAAGAATATATTGATAAAAGTACATAAAAATGGTTGTGAATGTTTTAATACCATTCTCATAGCTTTGATAAACAAAATAAAGAAAAATCAAGTAAGGACACTGATAATTTGAATAATATAAATAATAAAAGGGAATGTCATGAATATACACATATTATCTCAAAATTTATACATGCAAAAAACTATTATTTTCAAGGGCCTGTGTACATATTTATATAAATTAACAATGTACTGGATAGTAAAATAAACTTCAACAAACTCAAAATAGAAGATATCATATAGGGTTATTATCTAATCACAATACAAGTAAGCTAGAAGTCAATAGTAAAATGAAAGAAAAAGTTCTAACCATTTGAAAATTAAGAAATTCCTTCCTAAACAAATACTGGGTTAAGGAGCACATAAAATATGTAAGTAGTTATTTGGAAAATAAAAACATTTTCTGTCAGAATCTGTGGAATAGCACCAAACAGACATTGAATGTCTTAATATTGACAAGAATGATCAAAAAGGAATGAGGGGGTGCCTGGGTGGCTCAGTCAGTTAAGCTTCTGACTGAGGTCCTATTCTCAGGGTCCTACAATGGAACCCCAAGTCCAGCCCCTAGTATGAACCCCACATGGGGCTCTGCCCTCAGAGGGGACTCTGCTTCCTCCCCTGCTCCTCACCCTGCTGATTGCACACTCTCTCTCTTTCTTTCTCTCAAATAAATAAATTAAACTTAAAAAAAAAAAAAAGAATGAAAGAACATGACAAAAAAGAACTTAGTTTGAGATATTGGAAATTAAACAAAATGAAGGAAATATAAGTAGAGAAATTGATGAATTTTCAGTGTAGCAGTTGATACTAGGATAGCAGGTGGTTCTTAGAAAAGAAAACCAATAAAATACACAGACTTTGGTATAATTGGCAAGATCCTAAGATGACACCAAAGATAACACCTTTGTGTAATCCCCACCCCTGAGCGCAGTTGAAGCCTGTGGCAATGATGAGATGTCATCCTGTGCTTATGTTATTATGTTATGTCTATGGCCAAAGGGAGATTATCCTGGGTGAGCCTGACCTAATCAGAGGAAACATTTCAGAGTAGTTTTCTCCCAGTGGTCCCATAAGTGTAACTGAGAGAGAGAGAGAGAGATGTTCAGGCGGCTCAGAAGAAAGACTGCATACGAGAGCTTATGGGGCAAGGGACTGTGGTGGTCTCTAATGGTTCAAGGCCATGAGCTAGCAGGACAGTAGGGGCTTCAGTCTTACAACTGCAAGAAAATGAACTCAACCATCAGGTTCATGGATCCTAAGCCTCAGATGGGAACTGTGGTCCCAGCCAACACCTTAGCTGTATCCCAGTGAGACCCTGAGTACAGAATCTATGTAGTGCCAGACTTCTGACCTACAGAAACGGTGAGATAATAAACTGGTTTTGTTTTGAGCCATTAAGTTTGTGGCAATTTGATACCCAGCAGGAGAGAATTAATTTTTTTGGCAAATATTACATGTTAAGGAAACTCAAATGACTTTCGTTTCTAAAGCGCAATTGAAGTGTGATAAGAACACAAACAATCCACTAGAAAAATAGCCAAAAGACGGGGACAATTGACAGAAGAAAACATAATTGAGATGAACCTTAAAATGATTAACCTTAATTTTAATAAATTAACATTAAAGTAACCATAAAGTACTTTGTACATTACACTTTGGCCAATAAAAAGGGGGGAAAAAAGCAGCAAAGGAAAAGGAAAGAAAGCCCAGATAAATAAGGCATTATGCTGATGAAGGGTTTCTGTGAGACAGAGACTTAACACAAATCTCAGAATATAATATCTCCTAAATGTTTAGTGAGTAAATGAATATTGGACATAGAGCTAGTAGGGAAATTAACTTAAAAGCCTGGTTATACGTGAGTGGTTTCTCTGTATCCAAGGTGGGAGTAGGTATTACTTTTGCTTCTCCCATCCTTGGCCAGAGATGATCAAGGATTTTTCTAGACATAGACCCAGCACCTATGACTCAGTGCACACCTCCCAGCCATACCCACCCTGAGCTTTTATTGCCTTATCTCTTCCTGAGTCTGGGTTTGTCCCTGCATGACCTTCCTATCATTTTCTTGTTTTTCTCCCTAAAGATTTTATTTATTTATTTGACATAGTAAGAGCAAGGGAAGGAACACAAGCAGGGGGAGTGGGAGAGGGAGAAGCAGTTTTCCCTCTGAGCAGGGAGCCCGATGCAGGGCTCCATCCCATGACCCCGGGATCATGACCTAAACCGAAGGCAGATACCTAAGGACTGAGCCACCCAAGTGCCCTGCCTTCTTACCATTTTCTTTTCTTTTTCCTTTTTTCTTACCATTTTCAATGTCACATCTCTCCTGTGCCATGTCAAATCCTAAAAGACTATGAGTTGTAGAACATTACGTTACATTACAACAGGAACTTGCCTCGTCGGCCTTCATCTTTCTCCCAGGCTTGAAGTCTTGTCTCCAAGGAACACAGGTTGGAAATCTGTCTTCTGTAATAAGGACAGATACTCACCTTTTCTTGCAAGATAAATATTAAACATTTACATGATTCTTGATTGAGAATTTAACAGTACAATTCATCATCTGCAAAAAGTTTCTTTAAAAGTACATCAATGACTAAATGACTAAGCATGCAGTGTTTTTACATACAACTTGTAAGAATCAAATGCTTGTGTCCTCTCTTGTTTTTATTAGAAAGGTCTTGGTGCCCTTATTTATTAACTTTGTTTGTATTTTAATCGATTTCTAATACATTGATTATTTAGTTCATTAATTTCAAACTTATTAACGTTCTTTATTTAGCTCATCAATCCAAACCCTTTTTGCCTCCCAGGGATGGCCTATGCATCCTTCAGCTCAGTCATTTCTGCATCTGTTTTATTTTAGCTGTTTTTCTTTTCTCTTACACTGATACTCATGTATTTACATCATGTGGGAAAAGCGCTGACATTTCTTTCTGGTTAGAGTATGTTTTGTTTTGTTTTGTTTTGTTTATTTTTTTAAGCAGGAATGAACAAAATTTAAGTCACTTTATCTGCCATTATTATGGCTTGAACGTTGGGGCAAGTTTCCCTGACTGGCATGAGAATTAGGGTCTATCCCGCCATGAGATGGCTTCCCAGGGTTTCCTGGCAAAATGTTGATTTAAGGGGGCACCTGGGTGGCTCAGTGGGTTAAAGCCTCTGCCTTCAGCTCCAGTCATGATCCTAGGGTCCTGGGATCGATCCTGCATCAGGCTCTCTGCTCAGTGGGGAGCCTGCTTCCTCCCCTGTCTCTGCCTGCCTCTCTGCCTACTTGTGATCTCTATCAAATAAATAAAATCTTTTTTTAAAAAATGTTGATTTAGGAAGTTATGTAAGCCAAAGAGGAATAGTATTTTTTAATCTAATTTGTGATCATGTTCCACTCCCAAAAGGTATACAAATTCCTTCTAGATCCCAGACATTAAATGGCTTCATTTTGAAAAATGATAGATACTTACATAAAAATGTAACTTGAGGCCTCTTGTCCCAGCATGCGTTCCTTGTTGGCAGTTCTGCACATCACTGTGGCGTGACCCATACCTGTAACTTATCAACTACGATTTCTAGTTTAGGTTTTCTCCAAAGAGGTCAGAGATCTTAAGAACCTTATAAAGCAACCTGAATTAGGCATTCTTCCAGAAATGCATATACCCAGGCCCTCTCCCCCCGCCCTTTTTTTTTTAGCAATTATTCATGACCAATTTTATGACAGATATTTTTTCATGTGTATGTATATGTGTGGGGAATTTGCCTCCATTAAATTTATACCATGATTTCAATTTAGTTTTTATGGATATAACAAAACCATCTTTTTACTCATTTTATCAACTTATGTAAAAGTGAATTAATAATTACAGTAATTTAAAGTAGTACACTGATTTGAAAACAAACATAACTTCTTCTTTTTTAAAAGATTTTATTTATTTATTTGACAGAAAGAGATCACAAATAGACAGAGCAGCAGGCAGAGAGAGAGAGAGGGAAGCAGGCTCCCTGCCAGGATCGATCCCAGGATCCAGACATCATGACCTGAGCTGAAGGCAGAGGCTTAACCCACTGAGCCACCCAGGCGCCCCAGACATGACTTATTCTTGATAAGCAAACAACTCACTTGGTGAAAGCAGAAATGCACAGGTGTGATAGAAGGTAGCCCATCATTTGAGTGGTTTTAGCACACCAAGAGCATGGGTCATTGTGTTCTTACAGAGAACGTGCCAACCACTGTTCCTGCAGTAAGTCAATTAGAATAGAGGTAGGTTAGATAAAAAGCAGTATGTGCCCAAAGGGTGGGGCAGATAAAGTGGGGAAGGGGGTTTAGATGAGAGTGATTATTATTCTTCCACAATGATGGGCAAAAATCACCACTGTGAGCAAGAAGTTCACCTTGGTTAAAACACAACTTCTGTGAAGGATAGAATCAGGAGATTTAGTTGGAGTGCTAAGTGAAGACAAAACAAAACAAAACAAAACAAAAGCTTCATTTGGCAATAATATATGAAACAGAGGTATTCATTCACCAAATAGGAATTTTGAAGGTGAGACTGAGAGACAGGTTATTTCAAAGGTAGAATTTAACAAATTTGACTTTAGATTACTGTCAATATTAGAAAACAGTAAGAACAAAGGAGAGTTTGAGTCTGTTTGCTCAAAGAATGATATTGCAAACAACCAGCATCAAACTTGGCTAAAGGAGGGGCGCCTGGGTGGCTCAGTAGGTTAGGCCTGCCTTTGGCTCAGGTCGTGGTCTCAGGGTCCTTGGATTGAACTCGGCATCAGGCTCTCTGCTCGGCGGGAAGCCTGCTTCCCTCTCTGTCTCTGCCTGCCTCTCTGCCTGCTTGTGATCTCTCTCTCTCTCTGTCAAATAAATAAATAAAATCTTAAAAAAGAAAAAAAAAATACAGCCACCAAAATGTTTAAAAAAAAAAAAGAAAGAAAACTTGGTTAAAGGAATAGGTTAGGATAGGGAAAAAAAAGTCATGACTGAGAGCATGTTGAGTCTGAGTAACATTAGGCACATCTTTACTTTCTTACAGTAGTTCAGGCAGACTGTAGAAATATACTTGTATTGCTTGAGAAGTATTTGGAAATTAATTTGTAAGCATGTGTGGGGTCACTTGTCTATACCTAGTTAATGGCAACATTTTACCAAGTTGGATATACAGAAGAATAGCTGATGTTCAAGAATATTCCTAAGAATAAAGTTTGATATATTGGCAATAGCACTCTCATCTGTAGAAAATTGGAACTAGTTAGACCTGGAGTAATTCTGTGAATATAAAAAATGTAGCAATTTATTTTATCATTATCCACGCAAGACACATCAGAGGAGGATATTTATGGAGGCAATCAGGAGGCATTTGATAAAATTGATTCATATTATTTTAGGTTCACATCTTTTTACCTTTGTTTTAAAATTTTATTTATTTATTTGACAGAGAGTGCAAGAGCAGAAACACAAACAGGGCGAGTAGGAGAGGGAGAAGCAGGCTTCCTGCTGAGCAAGGAGCCTGAGGTGGGGGTCGATCCCAGGACCCTGGGATCATGACCCGAGCCGAAGGCAGAGGCTTACCTTAATATTCATAGTGGCTGATTGGAAATCTGAAATCTAGGTGACTAATAATGGTACTTAGGAATGGATACTAAGTTTGATATGGAGGCTGATATTTGGTACCATACCTGAAGAACTGTGGTAAACAAAAGGTGAATTTGTCCAAAATTTTTAAAGACTTCCCAAGTATTACTTTGAGAAATCTCCCTGTGAGCTGGGTGCTATACGTAAGCGATGAATCACTGAATTGTACTCCTGAAACCAATATTACACTAGATGTTAACTAAAATTTAAATAAAAACTTGAAATAAAACAACCAAAATTTCCCCGTGATTTGAAGTAAAACTATATAAAAAGGGGTTTTATTATTGCTTGCACACAAGTTACTATTGTGACATTTGCTTTATAACAAATATGTAATTAGTTTGGCAGAATTACTGTAAACAAAAATTAAATAGAACTCGTGTCTACAGCTACCAAAGAGCTAGCTTATTGCAGTTGATGAAACAATTTCTATGAAGATACTGAATATTTATATTATACAAAATTCCATGGTTTGTGGTGTGAATAGGTGTCTTTGCTTTTTGTTTTTCACTTCAAGATCGAATTCTAGATTCTCTTCACTTGTTAGACTAAACTTGCTATTTTTTCCAATGGATTATTTTCAGTTTTAAATTGACAGAAAAAATGGTAAGAGAGTCAGTATATTGTTTTAGAAACAGTGTGATTGCCCAGAAGACAGAGCATGGACTTTGGGCTCAGGAGTAATTCTCTCAAATATTGGCTTTCTCATTTACTGGTTATATGATGTTAGACAAATTACGTAACCTGGCTGACCCCTAGCTCCCTCATCTGCAAAATGAGAACAATTACACTAACTTTCCTTCCCCCTCACCCTCCCTCTTGGGGCTTCTCTAATTCAGTGGTTGGCTTAGTACCAGTTCTGGATGACCATTTGTAACTTCATAATGTATTTTGGTGAGAATTTTCACATCTGTGTTCATCAAAGATATTGGTCTGTAGTTCTCTTTTTTGATGGGATCCTTGTCTGGTTTTGGGATCAAGGTGATGCTGGTCTCATAATGTAACAATCTGATTTCACATGAAAATTGTGAGTAATGGAAAAGGAGAGAACACAGACAATTTCCTTATTTCCCTTTCTTATTCAACCCTCTTTTCTTCAAACTTAAAATCTCTTCATTTCAAGGAGAATCCAGACTCAGTTCATAGCACCAATTCTTCTTTTTTCTAAACTATTTGTTACTGAAATTAAAGAGCTGTACTTTTTATGTCTACCTCATGCCCAGAAACTTAATGAAAGCAGTAGCTCCTCGGAAGGCAGCACTGTAGACATTGGTGCACCTGCAGAAGAACAGCCTGTAGTGGAACCTGAGGAAACCCTTGAACCTGAAGCCTGTTTCACTGAAGGTAAGAAAATGGCCTTTATGTTAATCTTGGAATGGAATAGAACATTTAGTAGATATATGTCAGTGACCTCCAATATGCTAACAGTTTTAAAATCTGTGGTTATTTTTTGTTAACTCTACCCATTGTGTATAAAGATCACAAACATGGAGAAAACTATTTTTAACGTAATCAAAACTAGTAATTTGTATTTTTAAAAATAAAATCGTGATTTCACAAGGAGTGGCATCTTAAATACTAATCATAATTCTCATACACAGAATTTGCCTTAAAAATAACTTTCTGGAGGTGCCTGGGTGGCTCAGTGGGTTAAAGCCTCTGCCTTCAGCTCAGGTCATGATCCCAGGGTCCTGGGAGGGAGCCCTGCATGGGGCTCTCTGCTCAGCGGGGAACCTGCTTCCCCCACACCCACCGCCTGCTTCTTTGTCTACTTGTGATCTCTGTCTGTCAAATAAATAAATAAAATCTTAAAAAAAAATAACTTTCTAGGATGCCTGGGTGGCTCAGTCAATTAAGCGTCTGCCTTAGGCTCAGGTCATGATCTCAGGGTCCTGGGATCTAGTCCCCCATACGGCTCCTTGCTCGGCTGGGAGCCTGCTTCTCTCTCTGCCTCTTCCTGCTACTCTGCCTGCTTGTGCTCTCTCTCTTTCTCTCTGACAAATAAATAAATAAATAAATAAGATCTTAAAAAAAAAAAAAAAAAACCTTTCTGACTACTAAAGTTAAATGACTGGCAAATATAAACTGTATTTTTTAGCAAGATCCTCATTTTCCAAAGCTTATTGGACAAAGCAGGAAATAAACACAGCCCCATACCCAATACCTGAACAGAACCTATTTGAGCCTGGCACAATATGGACAATTGTTTTAAGAGGTTTGTTTTCCCCATGATCAGCATTTCCCATGGTCGGATTTTCTCAGGATTTTGAGTTTTGAAGATATGAATATATTTGCATTTTCTCTACTCAGTGATCTCTTCTTCATAGGCCTGATATATATTGTCTCCCTCTATTTCCCAGTATAAATTCCACACATCACTCAAGGTCCTTCTCAAAAGTACCTTCATCTGATCGTGGTGGAAGCAAGCCTATCAGTCCTTACTATTCCTCTCAACAGCTATTAGTAAACATACCCATTTACTTCATTTGATAACTTTTTGTATATTATCTCAGGAGAGCTCTTCTTTTTCTGTTTTGAACTATTGTATGTATTTTACTGTCTTGTTTCCTCTGTCCTTTCCTTCCTTCCCTTTTCCCTCTTCTTCCAGAACACTTGACTTTTTCTTTTTTTTCTTTTGTGTTTTTTGAGGGTCTTTTGGGCAGCGGGGTGGTGGGGGGGGGTTAGGGTTGTTTTGTTTTGTTTTGCCCTGAGGTGGGCTTCCTGAGTTTATATATATTTTTGAAAACAAGAGGGCGCCTGGGTGGCTCAGTGGGTTAAGCCGCTGCCTTCGGCTCAGGTCATGATCTCAGGGTCCTGGGATCGAGTCCCACATCGGGCTCTCTGCTCGGCGGGGAGCCTACTTCCTCCTCTCTCTCTCTCTGCCTGCCTCTCTGCTTACTTGTGATCTCTCTCTGTCAAATAAATAAATAAATCTTAAAAAAAAAAAAAAAAGAAAGAAAACAAGAATTTAAGGTTCTTGATGGCAAGGTCCATGTGCTGTACCTTTTTTCTTTTTGCCTTAAAAAAATGTTATTTGTATCCTCCATGGTGCTTACAGTGGTAATCACGGATGGTTTGAATGAGTAAAAGCAGTATTAAGGAAGGTAATGACAAATCAAAGCAAAGCCAAGCAATCCCATTTTAATGGACAAAATTAATTTAGAAACTTATATGAGCTCTTCTAGAAACACCACAAGAAAACAAAACAGTAACAAACCCAGCATTGTTGGGGGAGATCTACATCATTATTCCTTAATCTCTTTAAAAGGGAAGTTTGCTCTTTATCACTAATCTCATTTTGAACTCCTCTAGAGTGACTTCAACAGAGAGCAGTAGCATGACATAGTACAGGGCAAAGCTACCTTACATTTGTTTGTACTTTACAGAGTTCTTTTTTGGACAAGAAGAGTCAAGGCAGAAAAAGCAGGTAGTATTAGCCAGTGAACTGTTTAAGGGAGGCTGGATAATTTTCACAGCCTCATACAGCTAATGAATGTGCTGTTACTACTCCAGGCTTAGAGAGTTACCCTAGCAAGATGGAGATGGTAATTGTAGTGAGAAGATGAATCAGGGACATGCTAAAGAGTATTCCTGAAGCAGCAGAAGTCACTTCATCTACTCCTGTTTGAACACTATACTTGCAGGCTGTGTACAAAGATTTAAATGTTGTCAAATCAGTGTGGAAGAAGGGAGGGGGAAACAATGGTGGAACCTGAGAAGAACGTGTTTCCGAATAGTTGAACACAACTGGTTTGAGACCTTCATTGTCTTCATGATTCTGCTTAGTAGTGGTGCACTGGTAAGTGACTATTAAGCAAAAGTGGTACAATATTAAGTTTACGATAATCTAATACTAATGACTTATTAATCCTTTCTATTACATTGTTTTAGTATTCAATGCATTTTCTTCCCCCAAACCCTCATCCTGCATCCATTTTCATTTTCATGATGTCAACTATTAACTCTGATAAGCCTCGTTATCTCTACTTAGGACTTCTTCCTTAAATATATATACATCTCTAAATCCATCCATCCATCCATCCATCCATCCATTCATGCACTTACTACCCACCCATCCACCCCCTCACTCTTCTGTCTCTAACACATTTTGCATTACCTCCACATCCTATCTTCCAGATTATAGACTTAATGTTTTAACTATGCATTTCTGGATTTATTTCTACTATGTACACATACAGTTCCTAATAAATTATTTATTAAATTTTGCTTATTATGTAACCTAGAAAATTTGTCCCTCCCGCTTATTCATTGTAACTAGAGAATACAAATATTCAATTACCCACATTTTAAGAAGGTAAGAATGACAACTCAGTGTAGTTAATGGAAATCCTGTGATGGAGTATATGTAACTTCTGGATTCTGAGGAATATTGCTTCTGAATGGTATTGTTATTACCTCTTTATGGACAGTCAATAAGTCCTTAGGGACCACTTCTCTGTCCTTTTTAAATTGTGTCCACTATTATGCTACTCAGGAAACAAGGAATATGAATATTGGTAACAAAAAATATTGGGCAGCATGCCTAAGTGATTCATTTAAAGATTGCTTTCTCTTTTTACATCGAATTAATTTATATTTGTATGAAAATCACTTACAAACATATAAAGCATAACATATAGATAACATTTTAGAGAAACACTGACACAAATATACTTAAGCTATAAGACAGATAGATAGGTGACAGACAAAATGAGCTTATCCAATTGAAATACAATCACTTAAGTTTCTTTAATGTACATTTATAATTAGAACTATATTTATGAATTAGTTTGACTTGTTTAGGAAACAGTTCTTGATGTCACATCCTCATGGTGCTACCCCAACTTTTCCTTTTATGTCATTTCTTTTGCTTTCTCCTGTTGATTTTTTGCCATAAAAAAGCGGTTGAAGCAATAAAAAAAATGGAGGTTTGTATTTTTCATAAACCAGAAGTTATAAATAAGCCTATATTTCCCATATTTCTCTGATGACATAAACTTTCTCTGCATGCCACTTTATGCAAGAAATAGTCTTTTGTCTCTGAAACAAATGTGAGACTTAGATGCAAAGTAAAAACAGAAGTTCATACATAGTATTAGTAGAATACATATCATAATCTAAATGAAATATATTTCTATCTTATCATTGTCATACCATATCTCTGCTGAGAAATATAAACTATCAACAAAATGAAGGGGAGAGAAGGGGAAAATGAGGCCAACTATACAGTAAAATTCAACAATGTGAGGATTGATTATAACTTCTACTTTATGAAAAATATAAACCTCCATTTTTTATTGTTTCAACCTCTTTTTTATGGCAAAAAATCAACAGGAGAAAGCAAAAGAAATGACAAAAGGAAAAGTTGGGGTAACACCATCAGGATATGACATCAAGAACTGTTGCCTAAACAAGTCAAACTAATTCATAAAAACTATGCTTTTACCTCTTTCTTCTGGCTATAATATAAATGGAGAGTATAACTTTCCCCTGATTCATTAAAAGATCTTTGAGAGGAAAAAAGTTTAAAAAATTTAAAAAACAGCAATACCTACTACTCCTCTGCCCTCCTAGCCCAATGGGATGTCATATGTATATATATATATATATATATATATATATATATTTATATATATTTATATATATATGTAGAGAGAGAGAGAAATATGTTTATATATTATATATACATATTACATATATAATAAAAATCAGGGAAATTTTTAAAAAATAAAATCAAGGAATATATATATGTGTATATGTGTGTGTATGTATGTATGATCATATATATATACATATATGACCAGAAAAATAACTTAAAAGGTATAATAGTTTTAGAAAGCTAAAAGATATAACTTTTTTTTATAGGCATTTGAAGATATATATATTGATCAGCGAAAGACAATTAAGACAATGTTGGAATATGCTGACAAGGTTTTCACTTACATTTTCATTCTGGAAATGCTTCTAAAATGGGTAGCATATGGCTATCAAACATATTTTACCAATGCCTGGTGTTGGCTGGACTTCTTAATTGTGGATGTAGGTATCCTGTGTGTCTTTGTCTTTATCACAGTAATTTGTCTGGCTCGTATACTAATTCTAGAAGAGAGAATCTGGACAGTATGCTATGGTGACAGGAAATGCTACTTAACTCTAACTCACTGAATGGTAGTGTTATAATAAGAAATAAACTTAGTATTGGTTTGGCATTGAGTGGATGGGATCTATGGTGGTTGTCTAGGGTGGGAAGGAGAAAAACAATACAGCAGCTTGTAGGGAAAGTGGTGAAATAGGGTATGTTGCTTAAATTCCTTTTTATAGAGATTTTGTCATTTTGCAATAATAATATTTTATTTTTCATTGCTCTATTTTAAGTATTTCATAAGGATCAGTGTATCTCTAAAAAATGCAAAAGAAATTATAGCACATTGCAAGTAATATAAAGAGTATATTTAAATATAAGGTAACAATATACTGAAAAATAGAAAATTTTGCCAAAATAGTGTCCAATATATGTGAAACTGTCCAATACTAGCCACTTTCAAACCAAAGAAATTATAATTCTGGATATGAAGTTTTGGAACATTCCTTATTTAGAGAATTTGATATCTAATATTTTCATTTCTTAGTACTCTCATATTTCATACAAGATAAGTAAATTCATTGATTTATTTACTTGGCAAATATTTGTTGATTATCCAATTTTAGCCAGGTAACCATAGCAGAAGCTGTAAATTAGTATAGAAAAATCTAAGGAAATTTCATGATGGAATTATTTATTAAGTTACATTGTTTACATAAGAATAAACTTTCGAGAAAACACAGGTGATAGCAAGACAAACAAAAACTCACCTTCAAAAAAACTGAAATCAATGTGCCAAGTTATTAATTTTTGAGAGTATTAATTGTAATTAGTTGAGCATACAGTGCAGGATTGAGATTTCTTGCTTTTGTATTTTATCATTAGCCATACAAAATCGTAAATTCACCACAATTTAATAAAATAAAAGAAGGATGACCAATAACCTTTTCTTACACCTGAATTTCTCCCTTTTTAAAATTAATTTTTTTAATTTATTTATTTATTTATTTATTTTTATTTTTTATAAACATATATTTTTATCCCCAGGGGTACAGGTCTGTGAATCACCAGGTTTACACACTTCACAGCACTCACGAAAGCACATACCCTCCCCAATGTCCATAATCCCACCCTCTTCTCCCAAACCCCCTCCCCCCAGCAACACTCAGTTTGTTTTGTGAGATTAAGAGTCACTTATGGTTTGTCTCCCTATCTGGTTTTTCTAACTAATTGCTCTACTAATAAATTTGTTTAACAGTAAACAAATTATATGATATTTAAGGTTTTTTATTCAACTACCTCTAATTAACATCCTGAAACCTACTTTTTTTGCATCAAGCTGAAAATACTTGCTTAAAATTTTAAAAGCTTTATGGGAAATATGCAACAATTTATCTTCTGAGTAATTATAAGCAAAATTCATATTTATTATATTATATTATATAGTAAATTGATTATTTTATTTATTTCCTTATTTATTGATGCAGGTTTCATTGGTCAGTTTAACAGCAAATGCCTTGGGTTACTCAGAACTTGGTGCCATCAAATCTCTCAGGACACTGAGAGCTCTGAGACCTCTAAGAGCCTTATCACGATTTGAAGGGATGAGGGTAAGGAAAATGAAAGAACCTGAAGTATTACATATAGTAAAAATTAAGCTAATTACATTAAATTCTATAAAAGGAAAACCCATGCATGCAAAAGGAATGGCAAATCCTTGCAAAATTGCTACTTTATCATTTTATCTGTTGCATATTTACTTCTGGGTGATATGCAAGAGAACTTGGGCCTCCCTTGAAATGATGTAATATCATTTATCTGCTGTGCTCATGAAAATGACTTTATTTCCTAATCCATCTTGGGAGTTTCCTTACAAAAAAAAAAAAAAAAGGCAGATGCACTATTAAAGTACTATGTGTAATGATATGATAATAATCCACGGAAGTTAAGTCTAAGTTATATGCTTCTCATTTGTGATGACCTAAATTGTACTTAATGAGTTTTACCAAAAATAATGTGAATCATACATGTGCCTAAGTATAAAAGTAAAGGAAAACCATTTTTAAATATCAAAATTTTGTCTGTATAATGCCAAAGTTTGCATTATTTGAATATTCAAGTGTAGCTATTAAATATTGACTGAATTTTGAACTTTTTAAAAAAGTTATGTTTAATGTAGCCTCAATTTATAACTGCCTTAATCCTTTTAATTTATATAGATAGTAATACTAACTTAAAGATTATATAATAAATCCACCCAATTTTTCATGACAATAAATAAAGCATTTGAAATAGAATGAACAGAAAATATAATTTTGACTCATTACTATAGATGATTCATAAATTAAGCATAACTCAAATTTCACTTAAGTTACAGAAAATGTTATATTATTCCTTTCAAGGAAATGTTCTACCATTCCCTATGATTCATTACAGATTAGAAATGTTGTCATTATTGACCTATTATTATTTCCCATGCCTTATTAAAATTCATGAGGCATTGATATATAAGATGTATAACATAGAAAAGGAGTTCCTTTTTTTAAAAAAGTCTTTTTTTTTTTGCCAAAACAAAGCTGCTTAGTAGGTATGATTCTAGTAGAAAAACATTGCTTTTTTTCTGCCTAAAATTTAGTTGTTTATGGAAACTGAGCTGTATTGAAGGCTTCCAATTATATCTTCTAGGTTGTTGATAGCCTTACCTGTTCTTTTAAAATAAGATTTATTGTAAATGTCACTTTTTAAGAACATGAGACTGGTCTTTATTTTCCCTAACATATATAGAAAGTTTATCCTCATTAGAAACAATTTAACACAATATAATGCAGTCTTATTTTATTTCTCGCAGAGATCTTCACATTTTTACTAAAATGTTAAAGGAAATTCTCTCCAGGGTATGTAAAAATTAAGTTTATTTTCCAGTTAAAATGTCACTTTCTTTTGTTTCAGACTGGCCATTTCAGTTCTTAAGAAAAATACTATTTTTATACATTCTACTTGAAAACATATTGCCTGAATCAAAGTGATACCTTTTAAATGCCTTCTGAAATCTGAACAATGCTAAGTATTTGAAGTGGTTATAAACATTTTGAATTTAACCTTTTGAAAATGTACTAAATCCATGATTCAAATGGCCAGATATTCCCATGTTTAATACTTTATTTCCATAACAGCATTGGTCTTATGGGTCTACCTTTGATTTTTACAGAAATAACCTTATCTATAATTATTGATCGATAATGCTTTTTATCTCTGTAAGGAGAGGTTAACTTTTGCAACTGAGAATGTTAAAAACATAAACTTCTTATTGATGCTGATAGGAGATGAACTCTTCTTTAAATTATAGGATTTATGAATATGGTTACTTACCTCTTGTTATAGCATATACACAACCCTAAAGTGGCTGATCGTTACACACACATGACACATGTTTGGCATTGTAGAGACAAAATCACCTGATTCTTGATTCTATTTCTGTTTCTAGTGTTTGGATTTTTTTTTTTTTTTTTTTACTTTCTAAAAATGTAAACATGGATGATGGTGAGGATAGACATAATAATGATGACTATAATTGGGAAGTGATATTTGAATATATTCAGAAACTCTCATTTTATTCTTTTCCCTAGCAGCATAAAATCACAATAGCTGTGTCAGAGTGTAAATCAAGCACTCATTTTCTTTTTGTTGACTTGTCACTTTTTCAAGCATGTGCTTTTATGCAACATTACCAAATAAAGCATGTTGTATAGTGCTTGATAAGAAGTTAGAAAGTAATAAATTATCATCACGTTGCACTTTATGTTTTGCATGTTTTATGCACATTTCTGGCTGACAGCTTTTAAACATTTATTGTATTTCAAATTTCCAGTCCAAATTTTTCAACTTGTAAAATTGAACTGAGTGAATTGATGTTGTGAATATCTAGAGTAAAATAAAATTTGTACTTAAATTTGTATTTTAACCTTCCTAATCTAAGAAATCTTAGATACCTTCTTTTTCAAAAGAACTCAAGTCTTGATAGGGAAACAGACAGAGACCATCATATACATAAAGTAACACCAAATGTTCTGTCATATCAGATTTCTAACTAATAACAAACTATATATTTCTATTTTATATAGGATAATCTTGCTCCAACTTGGATGGGGTGGAGCGCTGGTTCCTCCCCTCAGCCCTTTATTATGGGTACTGTATTACCCCTTTTGCTACCTTTCATCCTTTCACTGTGACTTTGTGTAGTGGGATGAGGGAGGGATTGGGAGGGGTACTACTGCACCACAGTAGGGAAAATACACTCTACTCTAATCCCCTACTTTCAATTGTCTTAAATTTTCTTTTGAGAAAAATGCCTTTGTGAATTTACCCTCTGTGGATCTGAACACCAACTGTTGATATTTTTATTAAGTTTCACTGAATATGATTTAGTTATATGTATATGGAGTCTATCCATTTATGGGGAGATTTTCTGATTGGTGAGGGTGGGGGTTTAGGAATGAATGCGTGAAAACGTAAACTTGTTGATTGATGATACTGTTTGAGGCATAAAACCCCTTGCCATTTTTTTACACTGGTCTGGAGCCTGAAAACAGCTGTCCAGATACCAGCAGTCAATTCCCAGCCTTGCTGCTAAGTGTGAGCAGATGTTAGGGTTCAGTATTCCAGCTTTCATAAGACTGGTATTGATTATGTGACCATATTCATTTTTATTAAGTGAAAATTTATAAGGGTTGTTTTCAAAATGTAAATAAGGCAAAAATATATTAAGAGTTGAGTCAGCACATGTGATTTGTGTTTTAAATGGGGAAAAGTTAGTATAAAGAGATCCACATGTTTGAATTTTACAGACTAGAATACCTACCTAGAAATAAAACAGAAACATTTTACCATATAGAATTTAATGTATAAACTCATTTCTTAGAGCCCAAATAACTTTTCAGAATCTTGGAATGCAAGATACAATGCAAACATAAATAGAAATGAATCTATATTTTGTTTATTCTTAAAGTTTAAAAACAATATAAAAGGAGAGTTTTTAATTCTTAAGAGAGATGACATTGGAGATTTTGTTTGGATAATTGTATCATATCTTTCGAAGATAATTATCTTAAACTCCACAACACAAATGTATTCATTAGACTTTTTAAAAGATTCCATTATTTTTCATACTTAAAAATGTGTAATTTTGTTTTGCCTGCCTTTGATTTTTATTCATTTAGCTTTTGTATTTAGGTTAAAGAAGCATTAGAATCCATGAGTAGTATTATTTGAAGTTTAAAGATAATTTGCTCAGACAAGACATTTCTATATGTATCAAAATTCCTAACATTAATTTGCATACTTAATTGTCAATCCTTCATTTTGTGTTGATTTAATAAAATACAGATAATGAATCAGATATGGGAAGAGTTTTTATAAGAATGGATTGTGGTAGAATAGAGAAATTCAATTGATGATGTTTTGCAAAACATTTGTGAGAAGCAACCTCTAGTATTAATTTATTAAGATGGATTCTTCCTTAGACATCTTCTTCTCTGCATCCTGAAACCTCAATCTGTTCTTTCCAATTTATTCAGGCCATTTCTTCCCAGTGCCTTTACCTCATGGGAACCAATTATTGCCGTTCTCTAGAACCTGAAAAGAATTAATACACCTCCCTCTGTGCTAAACCAAGAAATGGCTTGGGACTCTTGGGAAGAGACAATTCCTTTCTCTGAACTCTGTTGCTCCATTTAAGAAATTGTAAATATGATGGACATTTGTATAGTAAATTTCCCAATACTATGCCAAATGTTTTCCAACATTTAGTTCTTTACCTTCATAAAAAATAACCTTTTCTCTAGACCAAATGTATGCCAACATTGCAAATCATTTCCTGAAAGACACTGCTTCAGAATACTGACTTGCATTATGAATTACAGAGAGTTCATTTTAACACAAAACTAATCCCCAAAGCAAACTGCTCAGACTTATTGGCTAACCCCCAATTTTTTTGTTGTGCCGGGCTCTTTATTCTCATCTCATATCCAAAGTAACATTAAAAATTATGTTTTCGTCAATAAATGCTTACTTAGTTAATCTTTACTCCACTCATTCATTCAACCATTTTTCCCCTAAATTCAAAGTACTCTGTTACATTCCCGTATTTGAAGCATTCAAGACCTTGGAGAATTCACAAATATATTTTTGCATCTTAAGTTAAAAGAAGAAAAATCCTCTTGTCTGTCAAGATTACAGGAATGCAATTAACTCTAATGCAGAGCAATGTGGGAACCAGATAAATGGGAGCAACTCTAAGGAGAATGAGTGAGGTAGAATGGAAAGAGCAAACACTAGATGCTACTTCTAGTCTACTCTCTGAATTTAATCTATCTTAGCCTCATTTTTCTCATTGCCAACAGAGAACACCATACTAAATTATCTCTATGGTCCTGGCCAGCAATGGAATTCTGATTCTTAAATTCAAAAGAGGAACGCTCATCTTTATTTTGGAGGCTAACATGGAGGGTGAAGTGAGGCTCCATGAAAGAAGTGCCACGTGAACTAGACCTTGTAGAAGAAAGAATGTTCCAGAAAGGGGGACACTGGGCAAGGGATTTCAAAGACATCTCAGTTGTCTGGTAATTGGATCAGTTGGGTTGGCATGAGGGTAGGTGGCTAGAGAAGTTTAAGCTAGAAATGTAGATGGGTGGGGTGGTTTGAATACCAATGTAAGGAAAATATTTGATGATCAGTGGGGATCCACTAAATAATTTTAAAGTGAGACTTAGGGATAATGAATTCATATCAGGTAGATGAAAGGAAGGAGAAAGTTAGAGGACTCTGACAACAGTGCCAGTATGAAATATCAGATGAACAGTAAAAATGGGAAAGAAGTGCCAGAGGTGAGAAAGGGCTTGAAGAAAAAAGTGTGGAACCTACAGGTTGACATGTAAAGAACTTCAGGAAATAAGTATAGGACACCAGTATGCTGCCCAGTCTCTAAACAGGCTGTTGTAGGTACAAATGTGCATTCTAACATGTACTCTGTGTATACACAATAAAAATAAGGTGTTTTTTTTTAATCTGGGTGGTAGACAAAATATTCAGAAAGTGAGGGAAATAACTAACTTGATTTCAGCTATCAAATTTTCAATCCAAGAGAAATCTCAGTGTATCCACACATTTAAAATGTATACAGTAAGGATTTACTTGATCAACTGTATTTTTGCACACAGGCAGATGAGATAAGGTAAGGTGACATGTTTCAGTTCAGTAAGCTGCGTAGGCTATATGACCTGGATCTTTCTGGATGACTCCACCATCCTATATGTTATGCTTGTTTCCTTACCTTTGCCAACAGTGGTTTTACACTTTCCTTTGGCCCACTTAGCACACTATTTTGGAACCCCATAAGGCCTAGTGTTCTTTGCAAACTTGCAATACAGCTCAGAAGTGTAAGGAGTTGGCTCATGTATTTGTTTTTTTGGACAGGCGATCAAAAATCTTTGCTCTAAAAATACACTGGCATCAAAAGGCAGATCAACCATATTTTGATTCTTATTGTGTATGTTGGATCAGTTTGACAAGAATAATAGAAGTACGCAGGTAGAAGTAACTTAGCTATCTGTGTGCAAGTCTGAGGCATCCTCTACGCTTATGAGCATCTTAGGTCCTGTTTTTATCTTCTCTCTTAGCTACTCATAAATGCAGCTCCAATGGGTACCGTCGAGGAGGGAGGACAGCCATTCCTACAGTGTTGCCAAATATGAAACTCAGATCTTTAATCTGGGATCCAAAAATTAAGAGGGGAAAAAAAATGTTCCTATAGAAAAAAAGAATAGATAATTATTTAGCACAGAATTTGATATTAATCACATCAGATTTGGGATCTATGTGTGGCATCCCTCCTTTTCTTACTTTCCTAGGAATCTGATTTCTATTATGTTTCATTTAAAATAAGTTTATTGAATTAAACTCAGTAAATGAAACAACTGACATGACTGGAGCTTGAAATAAACGATGTGATGATCTAATGAAATACATAATGCTAAATTGTCTTGCTTTTTATGCAAAAAATATTATTAGTCTTAGCAATGCATGAATAATTAAGGACAAAACTATAGTAGGCACTTAATACTATTTTTATATTTATACATCTGAATTTTAAATTTATTGAAGTATATTGGTCAAACCAAATTGTGTCCAAATATTTTAGTTTCATTATTTAATATATTGTCTTTTTAAAAATTAATCTTCTGTATTAGGATTTCCTACTTCTCTTTTTTCTAATAAACAGCAAATATTATAATTTCATCTGGCAGCAAATTCCTCTGATTTTGCCTTTCCTTTAACCTTTTGGTACTTCCCCTTCTCTTTCTTTAAACTTTTTTTCTTCTTTCTTTGTTATATTGTCTATATTGGTTTCCCTAAACGTATTGCTTAAGAACAAATGGATTTCATTTTAAGATTTTTTTTTGCTTTGCTTTTAAGTCCTAGAATAGTCTTGATTTAAAAAAAAGAAAGAAAGAAAGAAAGAAAGAAAGAGAAAAAGAGAAAGAAATACCAAAGATTACTAGGGGAATGTCTTTTCCTTTTTAACAAGTAAGAATTCTGACTTTTCTTTTTTTCCATTTGTGTATTAGGTGGTTGTGAATGCCCTTTTAGGAGCAATTCCATCCATCATGAATGTGCTTCTGGTTTGTCTTATATTCTGGCTAATTTTCAGCATCATGGGCGTAAATTTGTTTGCTGGCAAATTCTACCACTGTATTAACACCACAACTGGTGACATGTTTGACATCAACGAAGTGAATAATCATTCTGATTGCCTAAAACTAATAGAAAGAAATGAGACTGCCCGATGGAAAAATGTGAAAGTAAACTTTGATAATGTAGGATTTGGGTATCTCTCTTTGCTTCAAGTTGTAAGTGAACACTCTTTTCTCTGAAATTTGTTTATTGTTTGGAATAATAACAAAGTAATGACATACATCTAAGTTACTAAGAAGAGTGTAGTTATTACGAAGGAGGTTTATAGCATACTTTATTTCTAATTCTGATTTAGGAGTACAAGCGTATGAGCCCAGATGGGTGGCAGCTTGGGTCCGTGTGAATGCAGTGCAGCATAGTTGACAGTGACCAGCTATTTGACTTCTTCCGAAAGGTTTTGTTTTCTCCCTGCCCATATTGTTCTCTCTTCCCATATAAACAAATTGATTATTTGTTAAGAATGCTCTTATTTTCCCCATTGCAACTGGAGAGCTTTTGTTGCTGATAGATCACCCTCCCCAAACATACACCCTTAACACAACTATTGGATCGTAACTAACTTGTGCCAATTACCTGCTACTGAGTTGTGTGATTTGGATTGAAAACCGGGGAATGAATGATATGTAGGTTTTAGGGTTACATCCTCATAGTGAAATAGAAATAACACAGGGTAGTGCCTGAACCCAGGTAGTGCCTGAACCCACAAGCAGCTGTGGTCTCACTTCAAATGACCTTTCAGTGCAACTACTTAAGTCTATTTTATCCAAATATTCATGCTTTTTCCTACTGGGTTTCTAAGCCTGATTTATGAAAGAGAAAAATAGTTCACAGTTTAAAAAACTGCAAAAGGTGGTGGCCCTTTAAGGATTTGCATTTGATGCTGCTTTTGGCAGGATCTGCATCACAGCAAAGCAGGGGCTAAAAACAGAATCCAGACTGAAGAACGCCGAAAGATCTTGCTCTATTTTGGCCACTGAAAACTCAGCTTAAATTTAAAAAAAGGGGGGGGGGCTATAAAAGTTCTTTCCTTATGTTTCCACAGAAGCTTTAGGGCAGAAATCCATTTCTACTCCCCAGGATTATGTTTTCAATTGCTCAACCAGGAGACTAACAAGCCAACAAAACTGCATTGGTCAAAACCCTCTTGCATCTCTTTCAGAGGTGTCTGTACTCTGATGCCTTTGCAAGTTCTTCCCATCTTCTTGTTGGAATTCCTATTTCTCTTCTCCATGTTTCTCGCTTACTCTGAATATTTATGCAATTAACATAGGGATTTAAAAAAATCTGGCAAGTATGAATTCTTTCAAGAGTATCGTGGACCCACGATGACATTTTCTTGAGTTTATTCTAACCCTTAATTAATAACCACACTTGTAAAAATCACTGAAGTGTACCACTTCCTCTATAAAATTGAGAAAGGAAAAAAAATTGTCAAGCAATTCCTTAAAATGTTAAATAATTCTGAAAATGTAGGGTAAAGCTCTTACAGGAAGCCATTAAATAAATCCCACCACTCTAAAGTACTACTTTATAGTTGCCTTTATGCAGAATCACCTCTGTTGGTTGAAATGGTTCCTCGAATCACTTTTTCTGTTCCCGTACCTAGTGTGTAATGGTCTTGTTCTATCATTGACCTCAGCCATCGACACCCAACATTTTCCTCTCTGACACACAAACAGCTTCTGTTTTCTAGCTAAGAATCGTTAGTTTTTCTTTCCTGCCATCACACCCACCCTTCCTTGGCTTTCTTGACATCCTGCACTTCACAAGTGTTAGTGTGATGAAAACAAAGATGTGTTAGGATACAGTTACTGAAAGCTTTGCTAGACTTGCTCACTAGCTAAGAACAGTCGTTTCAGACTTCTAGGGTTTAAAATGTATGTCCTATGACAAATAACAAATTACAATACTTTAATAGATATGGGATGTCTCTTGAATCTGGAACACCCAGTGTTTACTGTATTATTTTCCATTTTTGCTCATATTAACTTTCATCAGAAACTACAGAGAAAAAAATAGAATAAAAGACTATTTCTGGATGCTATCCTTCAAAATTCTTAAAAGAATAGTTGCAATTATGACTTTATATAATCCTATATGATCCTCAGACTGTTATGATCAAGAGGAATGTTAAACCTTCAGCCACTGTCATCACCAGACAGATGGGCTTCAGTAGATGACTGGTGATCTAAATTGTAATTGATTGCCTGCTACACATATTGTCAAGTGTGTTGGCATTTGTGAAGCTTCCTAAAAGTATTCCACCAAATTTTGATAGCACTTCAAATTTGCATTATTCTATTAACTCTAAGGACTTGAGAAGTATTTGTGACTTAGTTATCAAGCAGGAGGATATATCAGATAATCATTTTGTTTATTATGAGTTTTAGAAATGAAAAGTCTTACTAAGATATGGTATTGGTCCAAAATCCATGTAAAATTTGTTTTGAAATGCCTTTCAAAAGTGTTCCTTTTAAAAAAAAAAATAGATGAGTAAGCATATTTATTAAACATCAGGTCTGAATTATTCCAAAGTAAAGCATGCATGTCCTTTTTATTAGGCCACATTTAAGGGATGGATGGATATAATGTATGCAGCAGTTGATTCCAGAAATGTAAGTATTCCTTATATCGTGCCTTCTTATAATATGTTTAGGTACTAAAATTAATTCAGCAGAGTGTAGCAGCAGCCAAATGGAATGATTCTATGATGACTATTTTTAAAAAGGGAAAAATATGACTCAAATTATTATTCAAGTATAGCAGTGTTTATCAGAATGATCTTACTAAAATAAATCAAAACAAATTTTGAAAAAGTAGCACATTCATATATTTAATAACTGATGAATATCCTTCTGTTGAATATTTTTCTATTTTGCTTTCTTTTTACCTACTAATTAAATAATCAGGAATTGTTTTGGTGTGGAGGAGCAAATGTGAAAAAAATATATGATTTCTGTCAGTAGTTGAAATGTATAGTTACTCTCCATAAATAGACAGTGTGGGAAGTTAGGGATGTTGTCCAGGCATTCTTAGATTTCTATAATAATCCCTTTCAAATTTATTCTTTTACATGATTTTAACATCCATAAATATACTGGAGCTTTTACCAATGATGTTATCACTCCATGATCAACATTTCCCTTAAGTTTGGTATCACCAAAGGAAAGACCTATTTTATTTGGTTTCTCCTGTAATAGCCTCTTCCAGGCTTCAAGAAGAGAACAGAAATCCCTGCTTATTCCAACTGTGCTCTTCAAGACCATGTAAAAATGTAGTACGTTTTATTATTCTTCATCATTCTGTTCTGAAATCCAATCTGTTTAGTCTATTATCATGAAAAATAACTTCTGCCTCTGTAATCTTTAAACTGACCCGATAGAGCTCACTTAGCTTTTTTGATGTACACTTGCCATAAGTGGATTTAGTTTTATTTTGAGTACTTTCCTGATATCCTCCTGAGTTGTGTTATTTCTTTGTTACTCCAATTTTGTTTTGTGCGAGTGGTTGGTTTTAACTGTTACCTTTAGAAGGACATGAATTTTCAGGGAACTATCTGAGGTGACTAATTTACCCTCTACTATGTGATATATGGTAGCTCACTGATAACTTACTGTAAGTACAATCCAAAGACTAAATTATCAATCGAGTATTTGTAAGATGGATGTCAAGTTGTTTGCTCAATCTAAAAAATTCAATGTCTATTGTAATGTTAAAGGTATGATGCTGAACATCTAAGTGAGTAATTCAATTCTTGTTTGCCAGATAAATTCATGCGTACACAAATGTTTGTGTCTAAGCATAGTCTACACATATTTTCTGGAATAAATTTTTTCATCAATAATTTTTAAATTATGGAAATTCATTACTTTAAAAAATTTACCAAATTTAGCACTCTACTCTCCGAGTGCAAGATACTAGTTGTACTTATAGTTGTAAAAATAGATTATAAAGTGTTACAGTAACTATATTTGTTTACATGAAAACATCTCTAAAGGCTAATTGTAGAATAGCTGATTCAGAGTGAAAAAGAAAATTACTTCTAAGTATTACTAGGCATTTTCTTTTCTATTCTCATGAAAAAGCACCAGTGACTTCCACCAACAAAATGTATTGTGATATTTTACAAACTCTTCTCCTTTGGTAGGTGGAACTCCAGCCTAAGTATGAGGAAAGTCTATACATGTATCTTTACTTTGTTATTTTCATCATCTTTGGGTCCTTCTTCACCTTGAACCTGTTTATTGGTGTCATTATAGATAATTTCAACCAGCAAAAAAAGAAGATAAGTATTTCTAATATTTTCTCTCCCACTAAGATAGTAGAAGTATTTGTTTTCTCCATTAAATGAGTACTTTGATTCAGAAGCCAACTGAGCATATGTGTTAAGAGTTATTTTGCATCCTTTCCTTCGGCCACTCACTACCCCCCTCTTTCAGGGTATAGAAAGTCAAGAACAACAGTGCTCCATATTCCTGTATTAAATAACTTCACAAAACCTCTCTCTTTCTTCTCCTCCTCCTCCTCCTCCTCCTTCTTCTTCTTTTAAAATCCAGGGGCCACATTTCCAACCCTTTGGGAAAGAATAATTAGGGGGGAAAAAAAAACTGGAAAAGAACCCAAGCACAAGTCTCTTTTCCAAGGTCAACTTGTTGTTTCATCCCTGTAATTTGCCTCCTAAAAATATACTTTCTAGTCAAAACCCTTAGAATGCTCACAAATAAATTCAGTATAAGACGTAATCTTCTCCAAGTTTTCCTTTTCCCTCATGTATAATTTCTACCTCCTTCTCCCTGGTATTTCATTATAAACTATTAGTTCCAGGTTGAACTGAACAGCTCTTTATTTTATCATTATCATTTATAAAGCCCATTTTATCATCCTAATTATATATGCACATTAGAGAAAATATGAAAGGTAAAGAAATATCATTATTTGGGGGTAACCACTCTTCACATTTTATGCTTTTCTGTTCATGCTTTTTCCATATATGTTCTTAGTAGAAAAATTATTTTATCTATAATTATTAATTGTTGGGACACATGAGTGGGTCTGTTGGTCAGGCCTCTGACACTTGATTTCAGCTCAGTTCTTGATCTCAGGGTCATATGTTCAAGCCCAGCACGGGGCTCGGTGTTGGGCTCAGTGTTGGGCTGATGCTAGGTGTGGAGCTTACTTAAAGAAAAGAAATGTTGCATATATATATATTCTCTTTTTGACTTAACATAAATAAATTTCCATTCTGTTAAGTCTTCGTATATACATTATCATAATTTACTTAGCCATTTCCCAACAAATTGATGATTTATGTTTTCTAATCTTCAATGATTTAAAAAGTGCCTTGTCAAAAGTCTTTGTGCAAAAAAAAATGAGTATTTAATTATTTTTTGGCCTAATTTCTGAAGTATTTTGCTTCTCCCATATAATGTGCCTGATCATGCTCATAATCATACTTACAATACTATCCATACAGATGTGCCCAGGTCAGTGCTGCTTCACGGGCATCCAACAGCAATACTTCATATTTGATAAATGAAAATTGTTTTGAATTAATATGTCTTTTATTACTAGTCAGTTTAAACATGTTTTTGAATGCTTTTGCCACCTGTATTTCTTCCTTTGCTTACTATTCCTTCATCCTATTTATTCAGTATATTTTCTTCTTATGCGTTCTTCTGTTGTATGAGATGCTTATAGAACATTCCTGTCCCCAAACCCTTTTACTGTTATTAGTATTCTATGGTCAATGTCAGGTTTTTATTTCACTTATTAGCCCAAATTGCAATCCTCTGTGCCTCCTGGTCTATCACATCCTTGTCATGCTAATGATCTCGGAGGTATCCCCAACTCTTCTACCAACTTACCCCATTTCCTTTTTATCCATTTGTTCCAATTCTTGGCAGAGTGAAAGTGGCATTTTATGAGTAACATTAACCCATCTTGCAATATACATACTATAATCCATTGCTACACAGGAATAAGAAAATCACTATCTTTAACTTATGAAAAGCAGTATGTATAGTATTAAGAATTGAGTATTTCGTGCTTCAGTGAATCAAGTTTTCCACTCACTGAGTATATGGCCTCAGTTTCTGGGTTTTTTTCTGCCATAAAATAATAATGAAAATAATAAAGTCAATATTGGATAATTAGAGAATTAAATAATATTGTAGTGCCTAAAAAAATCCATTTCTTATTTTTCAAATTCAAGATTCTAGGCATAAGTATTGTATCCATTTCCTTTTTTGACTGTCCCTTTCCTGTTTTAACATTGAAAAATTATGTGCAAAGGGACACAGTTTTAACCAGTTTTTATTTTTCTTTTCTATACTTTGGAGGTCAAGACATCTTTATGACAGAAGAACAGAAGAAATACTATAATGCAATGAAAAAATTAGGATCGAAAAAGCCACAAAAGCCTATACCTCGACCAGGAGTAAGAAATATCAAATGATATGGGAAAAAATAAACAAAAACAAAAAATTGCATGGGTTTTCTTATAGAAGAGATAGCAACTAACATTTCCAGCAGAAAAGATTACAGCTTCATTAATTCATGCCTTTTATGGTAATGGTAAAAAATTTTTAATAAGAGAGAGACCACCAAAAAAAAGAAGAAACAAAATGCACCCTATTTTGAGGGGATTTACAACTAGAATCCAAACTAAATGGTGAAGACCCATTTTGTGATATGCACAAAAAAAAGTTGGTCATATAACTCAAGAGTATTTGCCAAGTAATCTTAAAGAGAGGAGTAAACCTTGGATGGTGTTAAAATACATGCGATTTTCTGCTAGGTTAACAAACAAAGAGTTGAGTGAAATAATATCTTACTTCCATTTTATTTTCCATTAGAGGTATGGAAATACCTCCATTATTTCTATTACCTCTATTAGTGGAGAACAAAAGAATTCTAGTATCTACTGTTTGTATATATGGCTGTAAAATTAGAAGTTACTAATGTCTTCAGAAGTCAGGGTCAATAAATACAATTCATGATGATAAATAACAATTCTCATGTTTCCATGATAAAACCACCAAACAACTCCTGTGAAATGGAGAAGGCTTATCCCACACTGTATTGATTTTTGCAATGATGATCTAAGGAGTTAAAATAATTCCTGGGGGATATTAGGGAACAAAATGCTAGTGACATTCACAGTATGCTAGCCTATAGTTGTCTTCTTAAAAATGATGAGAAACACACATTGTTTTCTGGTAAGCCTTAACACTGGCAGAGAAATGGGTCAACTATGCATAGGAAAAATGTAAGATAGAAGATATCTTCAGGGTGCCTGGTTGGCTCAGTGGGTTAAAGCCTTTGCCTTCAGATCAGATCATGATCCCAGGTTCCTGGGATTGAACCCCGTATTGGGCTCTCTGATCAGCGGGGAGCCTGCTTCCCCCCTCTCTCTGCCTGCGACTCTGCCTACTTGTGATCTCTGTCTGTCAAATAAATAAGTAAAATTAAAAAAAAAAAAAAAGAAGAAGAAGAAGGAGATATCCTCAGAGTCCCCAAGTGGCCTTGGAAAATGAGCCAGACAATGGCCAGCAGGGACTAAAAGTGGCAGAAATGGGGAACAGAATCACAGATTGTTGACAGAGACATTAATTTTTGACATCGAAGCATAAGGAATGTCATTCTGGTCTGATTATTCCTGTGTAGGCTCAGCATTTTGTGTCAAGCAGCAAGGACTGTTTGGTGAAAGAACACCAATATTGCCATACACAGGCTTAAAATGCATATGTTATAGATGTGTTCTTGAAATTCCAAGCTCCCCTTAATAATTATTTGAGAATAAGACAAATGGAATGTTAATAGATACTGTGTTTTGAAGTAGCTGCATGGACTGACTGATCATAGGATATTCTGGTAAAACAAAATTAAGCAGGTTTCTTAACTTTGCATAGTCTTAATATATTAATCTGCATTTTGTGCCTCTGAATGAAGTGTGTAGTATGCAGTATTTCTTATCAGAAATCCTCTTTGACAGGGATTGTTATTCTGTGGAATACATATTGGTAAATAGAAATTTCGATAGCTAAATTTTAAAAATTAATGTGCAAGCCATCTTTTATGAAATTCAGGGTCAGTGGTTACTATGTATGATATTAGAAAGTTAATCAATGCAGAAAGTACTTACGCAGATGCTAATATGTACAGGTAAACTCCTCTGTTGCTAAAAGCATTTCTGTTTCCCTACAGAACAAATTTCAAGGAATGGTCTTTGACTTTGTAACCAGACAAGTTTTTGACATTAGCATCATGATTCTTATCTGTCTCAACATGGTCACCATGATGGTAGAAACAGATGACCAGAGTGATTATGTGACTAACATTTTGTCACGCATCAACCTGGTGTTCATTGTGCTGTTCACTGGAGAGTGTGTGCTGAAGCTCATCTCCCTCCGCCATTATTATTTTACCATAGGCTGGAATATTTTTGATTTTGTGGTTGTTATTCTCTCCATTGTAGGTAAGAAGTATTTTAAAAATCTCTTAAGTTCAGTTTAAAGAAAGTAAAAGTTGGGGGAACCTGGGTGGCTCAGTGGTGATCTGCTTTCAGCTCAGATCATGATCCCAGGGTCCTGGGATCGAGCCCCACATCGGGCTCTCTGCCCAGCAGGGAGGCTGCTTCCCCCGCCCCTCTCTCTCTGCCTGCCTCTCTGCCTACTTGTGATCTCTGTCAAATAAATAAATAAAATCTTAAAAAAAAAAAAACTTAAAAGAAAAGTAAAAGTTGGTACAGTCAAGTTTAAATTAGAGGTCATGCCACTACTCAGAAATAACTCCTCTGAAATTTTTTATGTATTTCATCCAGGGGTGTTTATTTTTCTTACAACATGAGGCTCTTACTGTATGTGTAGAATTGTATCCTAGCCTACCTATTTTAGGCTATAGTGAATCTAGTGGTACATTCCCATTCATTTGAATAGGGAATGATCTATTAACTAAGATAGAAATGTGTGTGACATGTCAACTTTAAGTAATTTGTATAACATCTAAATGCCTCTATTGAGAAGAGAACTAGACATTTGGTCTGGTACTCAGGAGGGACACTACTTCAGATATACAGACATAGAGCCATCAGGATGTAGATAGGAGTGGAAGCTGGTGGCAAGATAAAGGTATAGAGTGAAAAGAAAATAAAGATAAGAACAAAATGTTAGCAAATACAGTTGGTAGTTTCTTTAAGGGTATCAGGTAGAGATTTTCTAGATAACCTTGAAATGGGGCTATCGTAATGATGCACAAGGGGAGGTGGGTTGATATGGGACATCATTTTATTATGTTTTTTATTATTACTTCAAAGTCTGGAATGTACAGCACATCACATGAGCAATAGCTCATCTCATTAAAAGGAAGTGATGAAGTCTATCTGTGGGCCTGAAGTATTCATTCTTCCCTAATCCAGATAATATGATTGGGTCAACATTTTACCATTCAATATGGGGCACCTCTGTTGGGTAGATTTTCATGCCATTACCCACTCTGAAGAAGTTGGTCTTATATCTAACCCATATGTTGCAGGTAGCCTTTGATTTCCACAACAATCTATGGTGTAATCAGTTGTGGAAAATGTACTAAGGTTGTATTCACCTCTCTTCTCTCTCTCAATCTATCTTCCTCTTTCTCTTCCTCTCTCACACACCCACACGTACTTAGACTAACTTACTCTTTATAGAATGCGAATCGTTATTTCATTATTTAAAGGGCAATTGGAGAAAAAGGCTTAAAAGAAGCAGGCTGAGAGACCAACATTAGACACTGGAGACCAGTAGGAGCTTCAGTTTGGATCCTTCTAAAATTTATACCAGAATATATATATGTATTTATAATATTATAGTGGAATCTTAGGCAAGTACCAAGTTCATGGAGAGATGAAAATAGCATTAAAAATTATAGATACCTTTAGATGGATAAGGACTCCATAGGCAATTTCAGAAAAAAAAATGTAAATTGTATTCATATAAATGTGTACTTATATCCTTGGGCACTGCTGTTCAGACAGACTTCATAATTTTGAACTTATTTTTTTAGATTTATTCTTGGGATTTTTGTATAAGCTAAAGGTAGTCTTTAGACATCCCTCAAAGACAATAGGTATTGTAAAATTGTTATTGGATATTGTCTGAACTTGGAGTGCCATAAAAAATTACTACAGACTGGGTGGCTTAAACAATAGAAAGTTATTTTCTCAGTTCTAGGAACTAGAAGTCCAAGATCAAGCTGCCAGCATTGTGTGTTTCTGGTGTGACCTCTCTTCCTGACTGGTAGATGGCTACCTTCTCACTATGTCCTCATATGGCAGGGAGAGAGAGAGAGAAAGTTCTCCAGTGTTCTTCTCAAAAGGGAACCAGTCCAACCATGAGAGCCCCACCCTCATGACTTCATCTAAACCTAATTATCTCCTCAAAACCCTATCTCCAAATACCAGGGAGAGTTAGGGCTTGAACACATGAATTGAGGTAGGGGGGGTCAGTGAGGAAGAAAGGACACAGTCTGGTCTACATCAAGTTGAGTTTAATATTGAATGTTGAAATTAAGGTTTATTTATAGTATTATTATAGACAGTTACATATATTACATGTATGTCAAATTTAAGATTATGTAACTGAATTTCAAGCTCTTAACTTTATGTTGGAGACTTAACAGAACTGTAATTATTATTTTAATGGATAACTTCTTCAGTGGTTGCTATTCTCATTTTTTATCCACAGGCATGTTTCTGGCTGAACTGATAGAAAAATACTTTGTGTCCCCTACCCTGTTCCGAGTGATCCGGCTGGCCAGGATTGGACGAATCTTGCGTCTGATCAAAGGGGCCAAGGGGATCCGCACGTTGCTCTTTGCTCTGATGATGTCCCTTCCTGCCTTGTTTAACATCGGCCTCCTGCTCTTCCTGGTCATGTTCATCTACGCCATCTTTGGAATGTCCAACTTTGCCTATGTTAAGAGGGAAGTTGGAATTGATGACATGTTCAACTTTGAGACCTTTGGCAACAGCATGATCTGCCTGTTCCAAATTACCACCTCCGCTGGCTGGGACGGATTGCTGGCACCTATTCTCAACAGTAAACCACCAGATTGCGATCCTAATAAAGTAAACCCTGGAAGCTCAGTTAAGGGAGACTGTGGGAACCCCTCAGTAGGGATTTTCTTTTTTGTGAGTTACATCATCATATCATTTCTGGTTGTGGTGAACATGTACATTGCTGTCATCCTGGAGAACTTCAGTGTTGCTACAGAAGAAAGTGCAGAGCCCCTGAGTGAGGATGACTTCGAGATGTTCTATGAGGTTTGGGAGAAGTTTGATCCTGATGCCACCCAGTTCATGGAATTTGAAAAACTATCTCAGTTTGCAGCCGCTCTCGAACCTCCCCTTAATCTGCCACAACCGAACAAACTCCAGCTCATTGCCATGGATTTGCCCATGGTCAGTGGTGACCGAATCCATTGTCTTGACATCTTATTTGCTTTTACAAAGCGGGTTCTGGGAGAGAGTGGAGAGATGGATGCTCTCCGAATACAGATGGAAGAGCGCTTTATGGCTTCCAACCCATCAAAGGTCTCTTATCAGCCAATAACTACGACTTTAAAACGAAAACAAGAGGAGGTGTCTGCCGTTATTATTCAGCGTGCTTACAGACGCCACCTCTTAAAGCGAACTGTAAAACAAGCTTCATTTACATATAATAAAAATAAAATCAAAGGTGGGGCTAATCTTCTTGTGAAAGAAGACATGATCATTGACAGAATAAATGAAAACTCAATTACGGAGAAAACTGACCTGACTATGTCCACAGCAGCTTGTCCACCTTCTTATGATCGGGTAACAAAGCCAATCGTGGAAAAACACGAGCAAGAAGGCAAAGATGAAAAAGCCAAAGGGAAATAAATGGAAACAAATAAGAATAATTGGGTGGCAAATTGTTTACAGCCTGTGAACGTGATGTATTTTTGTCAACAGGACTCCTCGAGGAGGTCAATGCCAAACTGACTGTTTTTACACAAATCTACTCAAGGTCAGTGCCTACACTAAGACAGTGACCCCTTGTCAGAAAACTGTGACTCTGTGTAAAGGGGAGACGACCTCGACAGGAGGTTACTGTTCTCACTACCAGCTGACACTGCTGAAGACAGAGACAAAATGGCTACTCAGACTGTAGGGACCAGTTCAAAGGGGTGCACACCTATAATTTGGGAGTTGTTTAACACGAAACACTTTAGTGTAGTAATAGTATCCACTCTTTGCATTTCAACTGCCACATTTGTCACATTTTTACAAAATCTGTTAGGGGATTCATCTTTTTTTTAATCCATACGTTGTTTATTATATGTGACTATTTTTGTAAATGGGGTTTCTGTTGTGAAATAGACAAAGGGCCTCTTCAACAGGTATGCCACTGGGGGTTAGCGCAATCACACGGCCTCCCATCTGCACAAAGGCGTGGTTTGCATGAGGGCATGCTGCACTTAGAGACCATGCATGAAAAAAAAGTCACAAGGAAAACAATGAGTTCTTAAATTCCATCCATGTTTCTGGGAGGGGTAATAGGGTGATAATTGGAGGTGCTTTGCTGATCTTGTTTTGTCAAATCCAGCCCCCAGACCAAGTAGATCATTATTGGGGGGTAGGCCATTAAATCTTAGCAGGTGCAAACTTCCTTCAACTGTCTGGAGTCATAAATATTGTGTTTCTGTTTATTATATTTAAAAAACAAAACAAAACAAATCAAAAACCAATAACAACTGAGAAATGAGCATTGCTTCTCTCCTGAAGACTGAAATGACCAAAAGAACCCTTTATAAATTTCTGCTTAATCCTGCACTTTGGTTAGCCATCTTCAGCTCAGCAAGGTTGACAACTGTATATGTTAATGAAATGCTATTTATTATGTAAATAGTCATTTTACCCTGTGGTGCACGTTTGGGCAAACAAATAATGACCTAAGCACAGTATTTATTGCATCAAATATGTACCACAAGAAATGTAGAGTGCAAGCTTTACACAGGTAATATAATGTATTCTGTACCATTATAGATAGACTGGATGCTATCAGTGCATGTTTCTATTACCATGCTGCTGTATCTGCTTTCTCCCACTGCTCAGAATCTCATTTATGAGAAACCATATGTCAGTGGTAAAGACAAGGAAATTGTTCAGCAGATCTCATTTCTTTAAGTCATTAAGCAATAGTTTGCAGCACTTTAATAGCTTTTTGGTTATTTTTAAATTTTAAGTGAATAACATATGGTGTATAGCCAGACTGTACAGACATGTTTAAAAAAACAACAACAAACACTGCTTAACCTGTTAAAAAAATGTGTTTAGAATTTTATAAGCAAATATAAATACTGTACAAAGTCATTTTATTTTATTTTACAGCATTATGTATGTAAATATGAAGAGGAAATTATCTTCGGGTTGATATCACAGTCACTTTTCTTACTTTCTGTCCATAATACTTTTTCATGGAAGACATTTGCTAAATAAGAAAAGAAAACAAGACTGGGTAGTTGTAGATTTCTGCTTTTTTATTACATTTGCTAATTCTAGCTTATTTCACAATTTTAAGGGGCAAAATAGGTTCACGAGTCACATCCAAATTATGCTCTGCAATTGGAAAAGGGTATAAAATTTTATTTACATTTTTGGTAGTGCCTGCGCAAGCTAATTGAAGGTAATGCTTATTTTTCATTTTTGTCCTTTTCTTTCTAACTTTTGTTTATGTTTTCATTTCTTTGGAGTCATGCTGCTCTAGATTGCTCTAAATATAATGCGAGTTCTGCAGTTTTTTTCCCACAAGAACAGAGAATAGTAAACTTAAATAGACAATTACATCAGGACATTTTGTGTTTCTTACAGAAGCAAACCATAGGCTCCTCTTTTTCTTAAAATTACTTAGATAAACTGTATTCGTGAACTGCATGCTGGAAAATGCTACTATTACCCTAAATGATGCTAACCAACACTAAAAATGTGCGAAACTAATAAAGATTACATTTTTTATTTTATTGTTTGCCCAGTTACTTTTTGTTAAAAGAATTTTATGAGAAGATGAAGCTATCTTATTCTACAAGTTGGGGGAGAAAGGAAAGTACACACACAAACGGGTCTACCTGAGCTGATAGTAAGAAAACCTGACATAGAAATGGGACTAGGAGGAATGACCTTCCAGGGGCTACAAGAAGTAGGGTGTGAGCTCTGCTAGAAGGAACTGATACCAGAGCATAAACTGGTGGCTTTAGGTGGAAAAATAGTATGGGAGCCAGAGCAATGGTGGATGGCCCTTTGAGGTTCAAAACAAAGCCCTTAAATCTATATTTACAAAGTTAGAAGTTACCTTGTGGGTATTTGTTTGCTTCTCTAGAACCATGCTCCATGCTTCTCCATCCTGCTCAGTGGGAGGGTGATTTTGTGTATTGCATCACTGAGCTCCATTACCCTCTGGCTCCCAACTGGGAAGCACCAGCAAAGAAAGCACCAGTGGGAGAGAGAGAACTTGGGTATTTATTCCTCAGATTCTTCTTTTTTGAGCTGCTCTCAGTTGGCAAGGGTACATTCAGCAACATGAAGTTATACTTTGGGTCAGACAATCCCATTCTACAACCAAAAGCTACTTGGAAGTCTGGTCATCATTCCCCTACTCGTTCCTTTAGACCTGGGGCTGGACTTCCCTATTCCTGGTAGCTTTCCACCCAACTTGCCAACATCCTTTCAAATGGTCCCTTCATGAAAACATTGTTTCATCTATCTCTTGTCCGGATGACACAGTAATTACATAACTTACAAAATGAGACCAAAGACAAACATTTCCTGTAGGTCAGCTTAGACACTCAATCTAACTGGCTATGGTAGATAAAGGAACAGGAATTGGGGGGAACTACAACAAAGTCATTCTTGGAGATCATTTTATTTTGCCAGAAAGGTTGCCATAGTGGTCCCAACAGTAAGACTGACAGTCTAAAAAACTTATCTAAATGTATAAGGAAAGGGAAGCCTTCACTTGTCATCAGGTAGTACAATCTCTATTATGAAGCTAGAAGGGGGGACACGGCCTTGATGGGGAAGGGAGCACTCATGCACAGTGCTTCTCCTATTCTTCTACACTTTCTGATTTATCTCTTCATAATAGCATGACAATTAATTCTGATTTATTAGTGGCTGAAAATAACTTCCTGTTTCCAACCAACACAAATAAGGATTATAAGAGAATCTCTATAGATTTTTTTTTTTTTACAGACCACATCCACACCACACTTACTGGTATTTTTTCCAAATATAAAAAGTACTGGTGAAACATAACCATAAATTACCGTATTCCTTTTGATCATTTTGCACAACATTTGTCATGCCAGAAAGTAATATAATGCTCAAGGAATAATGTATCACATCAGTGGAACAAATACCCTATCTTAAAGGGGGTTCCCACTGTCCAAATCAGGGGAAATTTGAGAATCAAAATAAATAATGATATTAGTGAATTATAACTTATTTAGTAAAATAAGAATCCATAAGTATACACTGATATAAATAAATGGAAAAAAGCAAAATCTCTTTCTTACAGATGAAAGTCAACTAACAAGTATAGGAGAAATACTGAAGTTAGAAAATCACCATTTGGCAACTGTAATAATGACAACTGATTCATGCAAGAATAACAAACAGTAACTCATGAATGAAAGTTTGACGGGGAATTAGAAAATTACATTGTCTCAAAGTATCTCTTTTTCATTAATTAAAAATTTTTAAGAAGAGGTTACAGTGGAGAAACCCAGGAGATACTACTTTCAAGTATTTCATCAATTACAGGGCCAACTATACTGAAAAAGATACATCCCTTCTTAGTATCCAGAAATAGCTTAGTGATAAGGAAAATCAAATTGAGGACATTCTGAAAAAATAATTGAATTGAGTTCTTCAAAATGTTAAGGTCATGAAAAACAAAGAAAGGTCAGGAACTGCCTGAGGTTGAAGAGCTATGAGAACTAAACACAATCTGTGATTCTGTATTGGATACTAGACTGGAAGAATAACATTGATTATGGATATTGTTGGGGAAACTAAGTTTGAATATGGACTGTTGGTTAATTATTAGTATTATGAAAGTTGATTTTTCTCATTTTTTAAGTCTAATGCAGTTACTACACAACTATAAGTAATGTCCTTCTTCTTGGAAAATGCACACTAAAGTATTTGAGGGTGAATAGGATGATATCTGCAACTCACTCTCAAAATGTGTTCAAAGGAAAATGAATTATATGTGTATGTGTATATTTAATATATGGATAGATATAGAAATAGCTGTGGTATATCTTTGGGGAAAGGAGGAGTTTTTTGTTCCTGTTGAGTTATTGAAGTGTGTATGTATGTGTGTTCACTCTATTATTTGTTTTTTGTGTCCTAGAATTGATTTTGACCCTCAAAATTAGAAATCCTACCTCTAATTACTTCAATGAACACTGTATTCTAACTACAATTTTTTTTTCCTGGAAGTCGTCTTTCTGATGTCACTTAATTGAATACATTTCTTGCCCTTTATGATAATCCTTATATTTTCAAAAAAAAGACTTTAAAAGAAATATATGACCTAATGGTTAAGACATCTGTATTTGAAACTAGACATACCTAAATCAGAGCTTTATGATCTAAACTCTGGTGATTTTATCCATATCATAAGAGAAAGTGGCCTATTGGCGATCTGAGCTGGAACCAAGGCATTGTAGGTATAAATTAATAGCCCAAACACAGTTCCACAGACCAGCACCCGCATGACAAGGTTTTCATATGTCAAGAGTTAAGCCAGAAAATTAAGAATAATGTCATAAATATTTATAAAGCTTAATATATTAAATTTAAAGATCATATTGTAAAATTGTGTCTTTCATACTATTTTCAAACACTAAAATCATTTTTATGTTAATTTTTTTTTTTTTTTTTAGAAATTAACTATGAACCTGGGGGGCTCAGTCATTTGAGCACCTGACTCTTGATTCCCACTCAGGTCTTGATCTCAGGGTCCTGGGATCAAGCCCTGCCTTAGACTCTACACTAAGCATGGAGTCTGCTTGAGATTCTCTCTTTCCCTCTCCCTCTGCCCCTCCCCCTGCTTGCTCACACTCAAGCACTCTCTCTCTCTCTCTCTAGTACACAAATTTTAAAAAAGGAAATTACAGTGAGAATAAATAATAGTGACTTATTTGATATTTTACTTGGCCAGATTAAAAATTTGTGTTGTTCCTCTCATTTATATTTTACATGAATTCAAAAGTTTAGGAACCATTGGGGCAGACAAGTACTACCTGACCTCATAAATTTGTGTTCATATGTGTGTGCCATAAAGTTCGCCTTAGAACTATAGAAACTGTATTAAAGACAGCAAATATGTCCTGTAATTGCACATTCTATCATGTGTGCCCTGGAATTTCATATTATTATAAGAAAAGAAATGTTTCTCAATCACCATGAATATATTAAAATATTTATAATCAAAAAATATTATTGCTTCAATCAGGTGCAGCTGATAGTACTGTTCTTCCTGGAACATGGAAATATTCTTTGAGGTTATCAATGAACATTGATTCAATCCGTGCGGCAGCAAAAGCACTGGAGGAGGAAAATACACCAGGCAATTCAGTGTTGCTGGAGGAGTTGCATCACCAAGAAATGCTTGCCATCACAGCTGAATAATCCGCAGGCCAACCGTATACTCAGTGTTGCTCAAGTGCTTTATCGTCCCCTCAGAACCCTCCTCATATTTGCAGAGAGCTCTGCCTCTTACTCACCAAGAAACATGATGACACTGTCATGAACATCCTCAAATTCTTTCCTATCCAGTGAAAAAGGTCTTCCTTCCCTCCCTTTCCCTTCTCTTCCCTTTTCCTTTCTTCCCTTAAATTCCCTTCTTTGCTCCTTGTCTTTGCTTTCCTTCCTTTCCCCTTCCTTCTTTCTTCCCTTCCTTCACCTGTCTGAAGATAATTTCTTCCCATTCATTTTTACACACTCTGATACTTTGCTCCATAAGCAATTTACCTTCTCTCATATCTTCATTCTCTTTTTTGATTGATCCTTTCTGTCAGGTTTTGCACTTTCAAAACTGGTTCTTCTGATCTTGAAAACTAACTTTGCTCAAATCTGATGCGTCTTTACGCACTGTCACATTATCTCATTCCTTTAATTGATTCCTTCTGAAATCAGGGTTCTGTACTCAACACCTTCACTCTTACCTAAAATTAAATGAAATACAGGGGCACCTGGGTGGCTTAGTGGGTTAAAGCCACTGCCTTGGCTCAGATCATGATCCCAGGGTCTTGGGATCGAACCCCGCATTGGGCTCTCTGCTCAGCAGGGAGCCTGCTTCCCTCTCTCTCTCTCTGCCTGCCTCTCTGACAACGTGTGATCTGTCTGCCAAATAAATAGACAAATAAAACCTTAAAAAAAAAAAAGTGCCTGCTAGTCCTAACCTCTCTCAACGTCTCCAAAATTTAAATAAATAAATAAATAAATAAATACAGGTCCCAGTCATGTTGATGAGAAAACTTGGCTGTGAATAATCTTGTTGGGGGCACCTGGCTGGCCCAGTTGGTAGAGCATGTGACTCTTGATCTCAGGGCTGTAAGTTTGAACCCTATGTTGGGTGTAGAGATTACTTTTAAAAAAATCTTGTTGACATAAGCACATTGAGTTTTCAATGTGTCTTGCTGACTTTTATCAATAAATTATGAGGAAAAGATGAAAATACTTACAAAACATAGTTACAGGAACAAAGAACATTACCCACATGGAGCAAAGATGTACATATTCTGTTTCAGGTTATCATGAATTACATCTTCTCTATTTAATTCTTACTTAGAAGGGAAAGACATCCACGGAACTATTCAACTGTTAACTGTTGCATTTTGTTTGTTTTGTTTTCTAGGAATGTAGCCTTTATGTATAAGGGATAGAGACCAAAAAGTTTTTTTTTTTCCTCCAAGTTTTTATTTAAATTCCAGGTAGTTAACATGTAGTGTAATAGTAGTTTCAGATGTACAATTTAGTGACTCAACACAGACATACAACACCTGGTCCTCATCACAAGTGCTCTCCTTAATTCCCATCACCTATTTAACCCATCCCCCACCCACCCACCTCCCCTCTGGTAATCCTCAGTTTGTTCTCTGTAGTTAAGAGTTTGTTTCTTGGTTTGCCTCCCTTTTCCCCCATGTCCATTTGTTTAGTTTCTTAAAGTCTATGTGTGAGTGAAATTGTATGGTATTTGTCTTTCTCCAACTTATTTAGCATAACCTCTCTAGCTCCATCCATGTTGTTGCAAATGGCAAGATTTCATTCTTTTTTATGGCTGAGTAATAATCCATTATACGAATATATCTCACCTTCTTTATCCATTCATCAGTTGAGGGACATTTGTGCTCTTTCCATAATTTTGCTATTGTTAATAATGCTGCTATAAACATTGAAGTGCATGTATATCTTTGAATTAATATTTGTGTGTCCTTTGAGTAAATACCTAGTAGTGCAATTCCTGGGGTAATTCTATTTTTAATTTTTTGAGGAACTTCCATGTCTTCCATACCAGTTTTCATTCCTATCAATAGGATAAGAGGGTTTCCCTTTCTCCATATCCTTGTCAAAACCTGTTGGGTTAATTTGAGCCATTCTGACAAGTGTGGGGGTATACCTCGTTATAGTTTTGATTTGTATTTCTCTGATGATGAGTGATGTTGAGCATCTTTTCACATGTCTGTTGGTCATCTGGATATCTTTGGAAAAATGTCTCCTCAAGTTTTCTGCCCATTTAAAAAAATTTATTTTACAGAGACAGAGAGAGAGAGAGGAGAGCACACACTAGTAGGGGGAGTATCAGGCAGAGGGAGAAGGAGAAGTAGGCTCCCACAGAGCACAGGGAGCCTGAGGTGGGACTTGATCTCAGGACTCCGGGATCACAACCTGAGCCAAAGGCAGTCGCTTAATCAACTGAGCAACCCAGGTGCCCTGTTTTCTGCCCATTTTTAACTGGATTATGTATTTTTGGGGTGTTGAGTTTTATAAGTCCTTTATATATTTTGGATACCAACCCTTTATTGGATATGTCATTTGTAAATATCTTCTTATTACTTACAGGAAGTTGTATTTTAAGTGTAAATTTTTCATGAAAAAATGTATTATTATAGAAAGTTTAATTTGCTCATTAAGATATTAATGAATTCACTATCCTGTGCTAAAGTTGCCAAAATGTATGCGTGGGGGGGGCCGGATGTTTTGGGAAAGCATTAAGATATAGGCTTTATCTTTCTTCATCAAGCTGTTTGATAGAAATTGTGGCTCTAACAGATTCAAATACCACCCAGTGCTGATACTTACTCTTCCAAAATGCCTTCTTTCTCTCTTTAATGCTCTCAGATCTGGGTCCTAGTCCTGCCAAGGCTACAGTTAGCCAAATTCAATGATCTTTATTTAGTCGTTATTATACTTGACAGATTATTAGAATTTGGTGTTGATCATCATCAACACTTCCTTTATTGAACTGCATCTTCCTTTGCCTTCCATAAAACTATTTTTTATCTCTTCCTACATTTTAGAATCTTTGCCTTTACCATTTAATTAACTTTTCCTCTCCTTTTGTATTTATACAACACCCTCAGCCTTTTTGCTGAGCTGATGTTGCAATTTCAACTTTCTTTTGGTCTTTTATACTTGCATGTTCAACTATCACTTTCTACTTAATAAGACCAAAGTGATCTGAACACATTCTATTCCTCTCAGCCACCAACAAAACTACCCAGAAGTCGACCCGCTTTCTCAGTATCTGTTATTGTGGGTTATCCTTCTAGTTCAGCAAACTAAATATGTACGCGTAATGGAGTATACACAGGGATGGATGAGTAACTTTATGGGAGGATACAGGAACAATTACGACAGTGAATCCTGGCCTGGGTTTGAAGAATAAGAGGAGCAGAGCAGCCTGAGGGGCAGAAATATTATAGAATAGTGGTTAAAGGGATAGATTCTGGAGCCAGATTGCCTGGATTCAATTATCAGCTCTACTGCTTACTAGCTGAACAACCTTGAACAGTTACTTAACCCTTTGTCCTCTCAGTTTTGTCATTTGTAAAGCGGTAATAAAAAATTTTATGAGGATCAAATGAGTTAATACAAATGAAGTTATTAGATCAATAGCTCCAAGCATATAGCAATTACTATTCACATGTTCGCCGCCCAGTTGATCACTAAGACACGTATGGAAATGGGAAACGGCATGGCACGTTCAGAGCATTCACAATAAAGTGAAAAGTGAGTATTTTTTTAAAAAGGTTTTATTTACTTATTTGAGAGGCAGAGAGAGTGAGTGAGTGAGAGAGAGAGAGAGAGCACAACCAGGGTGGAGGGGCGCAGAAGGAGAAGGAGAAGCAGACTCTTCTGCTGAGCAGGGAACATGAGACAGAGCTGGTTTCCAGGACCATGGGATCATGACCCAAGCCAAAGGCAGATGCTTAATGGACTGAACAACCCAGGTGCCCCGAAAAGGGAGTATTGACAGCAACTGAGAGGCAAGCAGGGGTCTGATAATAAATGGCTCTAAGTACATGTCAGGGCTTTGGCTTCAATGTATCATGATGAAGAGTCATTAAGACATTTGTGCAATAAGTGAAGGTAGAAGTGAAGATTCTAGAGAAGATTTGACTTTAAGGAAAAGGAAACAAAGCAGAGACATAATTTAAGACACTACTGGGAGAATACAGGCAAGCAATGATGAGACACTGTTAGCCTTATAGACCTTCCTCATCTCACTTCCTCCCTACTGAAACTCAGCTCCCACTTTGGGTTTCAGTGATATCTCCCTTGTAGCTTATCACTGCAAGAGAATTTCCTCTCCTATGAGCTTCCATGGGATTTTGATGTGCACGTCCAAACCCAAACAGTTTTGAGAGTTCTATTAGGAGGAGGGGGAGACCACTAACTATTATGCAGAAGCAACAGGCATAAACACTGACTCTTCCAGTCAAACCAAGACATAAGATCACCTCATATATGTCATTCATATGGCACTTAAGCTGCAGGGATGCAGTGGTTTGGAATGTGGTTGTTTCCTCCGACCACCCTCCCTCTCCACTTCCACCTCAGGAACACACACAGCAGATAATGTCTGATCGGCAGAGACTGGCTTTAAATGCCTTTTATTCTCTGTAGTGCTTTGCACATAGAATGTTTTCAGTAGGTATTTAGAAAGTGAACAAATTAATTTTTAGCTTTGCTCAAAACAGTTCTATTTTCAAGAGTTATTTATCCCTCTAAGATATTTTCCTCTTATATATTATAGTATCATTATAAATTGTGGCTCTAACAGATTCAAATACCACCCAGTGCCTACTTATTCTTCCAAAACACCTTCTTTCTCTCTTTAATGCTCTCAAATCTGGGTCCTATTCCTGCCAGGCTACAATTAGCCAAATTCAATGATCTTTATTTAGATAAATACATAGATAAAGGTATAGATATGTATATACATAAATATTTCCAAGTTCATAAATTGATTTTTAACTCCTTAGAATTTAAGGATTATATAACACTCACCCCATTCTTTGCTATGGTGGAACTATTGAGCTTGCCATTTTAAATTTATTCCTCTAAAAGGAATTAGGGCTTCTGGACCTTGTTTCCTCTTCAACATCACTTGGCTTGATTCTTACCTGCATTATTAATGCTCATCTTTCATCAAAGATGGTGAAGAAATGTCTTGTTCAGCAGTATTTCTTGCAGTCATAGAAAATACAAATTTCTAAAGGCAAACAGACTGTGCCTTTGATCAACCTCAATTTTAAGTACAGCCACTTGCCTAAACTGAGGGCAAAGTCTGTTGAGTTATACAGACTGGTAACCTAAAATAGGTGCAATGCCAGAGCAAACTATAGATAGTAACTACAAGATTGTGATCATATAAACACGTAAGGAAATGCATAATAGGGTTTGTGGAGACTGGTGAAAGTACCTGGAAATAGTTTTCTTCAGAAAAAAGGAGAGTAAGGAAGGACATCATTCAAATACAGCAGAGGTTGTCTGATTTGCTAAAATAAAATTCAGTATGCAGTTAATTGCATGAATCTAGTATACCATCCAGGTATGTCTTACAACTTTAACACACTCTCTTTTCTCCATACCAAAACCTAGGTATTTCCAAGGCATTCTCCCTGGATTACACCTTAAGTGTCTAAAACAATCCAAGGATAACTTCAACATGGTGGCTCCAAGTCTCTGAGCCTAGATATAACCTCTCTTACCTTTCTACAATCTTAGGGCAATTTTCTTTTCTTTTTTTTTTTCTTTCTCCTTCTTCTTCTTCTTCTTCTTCTTCTTCTTCTTCTTCTTCTTCTTCTTCTTCTTCTTCTTCTTCTTCTTCTTCTTCTTTTTTCAACTTATCTAATTCTAAAAACCTATCAGGGCACTAGCTAAAATACAGTTTTAAGCGTCACCTCAAAGTATGTCAGAATCTCTAGAATAGGATTCAAAAATATCTGTCGAGTTATGCTGTTAGAATGAGGCCAGAGAAAGCTATAGTAAGCTCCCCAGGAGAGTCTTATGATTAACAACATACCATAACATAAATTTCACAAATCTGTGAAACCCTCACTGAGGGGTAGGTAGGCAGCCTAGTACCGTTCAGGGACTTCAGAAACTCATCATTAGTGGGTGATAGTACCAATAAAATATTTAATGGTCAGGAGCTGCTGGCGTCACCACAGATCACCCTCAAGTTAGAGTCTGATTCAGTATGATACTTTGAGGTGCCCAAAGACTTCCCAGCAATCTGCGATGTATAAGCAGAACAAAATAGTTAATCTTCGGCATGTATGATAAATTCTAACATCAAGGACACAAAATTAGCTCACACAGACCTTTGTGAAAATTAGGAAAGATGCCCCTTTCTCCCCTGGGGAAACCAGCTGAGCACTGGGGTAAAGAATTTGGCAATTGGGTCATGGTTTATTGGTAAAGGACAATCTAAACCACAAGTGGTCATTTATTGATACAGACTACCAATAACAAGAGAAATCACAGAGGGAAGACTAACTTTTGGCCAATGACCGTTCTAATATTTTAGGACTATGGAACACTTTTTTCTATTCAAATAGCCTCCTATGATAAACATGAGAATTAAAAATTATGATAGGGATCGGGACTAGCACCTACTGGTCTTTGCAACCTTTATTGAAGTGTGCTGTGGTTTTGTTTGTTGTTATTTGGGCTGTGAAAACAAAACAAATGCCTTTTATTTTTTTAACTAAAACGGGACAGAAAGGTATATAAGCTTATTTTTTCACTCTCTTTTTTGAATAGTTTCTTGAGTAACATTCTGAGCATCTTTGTATACAAATTATTGTAAACATATCATGTTGTATACATATCACACTGTTCTGCAATTTGTCCTTTTAATTAATATATTCTGGGCATATTTTTGATTGGCACATATAAATCTACCTCATTCTTGGGGTACCTCGGTGGCTTAGTCGGTTTAACACCTTACTCTTGATTTTGGCTCAGGTCTTCATCTCAGGGCAGTGAGATATGGAACCCCAACATCAGGCTCTGAGCTCAGTGGGGGGTCTACTTGGGACTCTTTCTCCCTCTCCCTCTGCCTTCCCCCCAACTCACATATGCACTCTCTCTCTCAAATAAATAAATAAATCTTTTTTAAAAATTTTAAGATTTTATTTATTTATTTGAGAGAGAGAGAGAGACAGCGAGAGAGGGAACACAAGCAGGGGAGTGGGGGAGGGAAAAGCAAGCTTCCTGCAGAGTGGGGAGCCTGACATGCAACTCCATCCCAGGACACTGGGATCATGACCTGAGCTGAAGACAGACACTTAACAACTGAGCCACCCAGGTGCCCTAAATAAATAAATAAGTAAATAAGATTTAAAAATTTAAATCTACCTCATTCTTCTTAAATGGTGCATAGCCTTCCATTCTATAGATTTAATTAATGGATCACTTCTTGATGCACATTTAGATTTTTTCAAGTTTTCTTTGTAGCTAACAAGACTGTAATGAGTATCTTTATTCCAGTATTTTTGTGAGATCCGTTAGTATTTCTGTTGGATAGATTTCTGAAATAGGTCAAAGATATTCACATTTTCCATGTTCACATTAGACAGTTGGGTTAGGTATAGGTGCTTCTCCTTGAAGCAGGAACCTTCAAAGGATGCTCTTTAATTTTTCATCTCCCAGCATCTCTTCCAGGATAAACAGTTCTACAACCAAAGACCTCTAAGGACAGGAACCACGGTCATCTCACATGGTATAGAATAGTGCCAGCACTGTATTTTTTTAAAAGTTAAATAAATTAAAAACCTACCAACTTGGATAGATATTGAAAACTGAAGACTTTTCTCACAATATCTTGGAATTTAGGATCAAAACCATAAAGTCAATAATACATTTTTTTGTAGTAAAATCAACACAAAGCAGCATGCTTAACAATGCCATATTTTAGATGACAGAAGGTACATATCATCACATTATTATTCAAAGAAAATATCTACTTGAGAATGAAAATGAGGAGTTATTGCAAATGCTACAAGCCTAGATGATGCTATCCAGTTCCTATTGTATAGGAACTGAATCTGTGAATGATAATTAAATAACATAATTTAATTCAATTATCTTTGAACAATTATACTTAAAATAAGCTATCTCCTTGAGCAATGCAGTTTTTCTTTTAAAATATTGAAAAGTAGTGCCACATTTATTTCTGATACAGGAATTATCTCCATTTTTCATTACAATAACGAAACATGATTACTAGAACAAAATTAAGCCTATAAAATTTACATAGTAGAAAACGAGAAGACCAAAGACAAATATTGTTAAAACTTGGTTTATTTTTTCATAATTTATTACTACATGTAACATTAGATCTAAACCTTTACTTAAACCTTTCAAACTTCCCAAGCTATTGTTTGTCAACCACTCTTCTAGAAGACTAGAAATTCTGTTCTTCTAATAAAAATCTATAACAGCTTGAACTTATCCTTTAACTTTTCTGAACATTAGAATCTTATTTACAAAATGCAGAGTTTGAAAAGACATGAATTTTTAAGGTGCATTCTAGTTTCAAAACATTATTTTTCTGAGAATAAAACCAATTCTGGCAGCATAAAACAATAAACTATTGTAATTAACATGGTAGTTATCAAGTAAACTTTAAATTAATTTTCTAGGCTCTTAAGACAGCATACAAAGGATTTTTGGAGAGAAGGGATAGCTGCTATCTACACATTGATTTTGCTAGAATAACTATCTGGAGGAGAAAAAGATACAACATTATAGAAAGGCTACCAGTTGTTGGGAACCCATGAAAAATGATTTTCTCTCTGCTTTGGAAGGCTGTATTTCATGAGAAAGCTTATGTCTCAGTCTCCAACACAACTCTGAAACAGAACCTCACCCTAGATTATCCTGCCAAATCTAGTCTCCTTAACACTGTCTGAGTTATTGTGGGGAAATAAATTATCAAGTTTTAGCGTCTGTTATATTTGGCTACACATGTTGAGGCATCTTCTAAACCAATAACTTGGAGGTCAAGTTTTGTCTAGACCTAAGCTACTTAAGTTTCAGAAGCCATGAAGATTTTTGGTCTTAGACTTCATTCCATCCTTTGAACTATGAACTTCAACTGTATAGAAACTACGACTTCCTAAAGTGCTCTTACTAACTATTGAAACACCACCCAACATTCATATGCTAGACTAAAGGCCAGATATTAGTATAGCATCCAGATTCTTCTCTGTGTCCATTATAATACCCTAATGATGAAACAAGTGTGCTCGATAAGTAGTCTTAATGTCATATTTTACAACTTTTAGTAAAACAGTAGGTTTCAAAGCGTGGTTCTCAGACCAGGAGCCTCAGCAATCATGTGAGAATGTGTTAGAAATTAATATTTTTGAACCCCCCACCCCCAAATTAAACTAGAACTTTCGCAGGTGGCAACCTAGCAATCTGGGTTTGAACAAGCCCTCCAGGTAATTAGGATGTATGCTCAAGCTTGAGAACCGCTGTTTGTCTTATGCATGAGGCAACAATGTCCCCCAGTGGCCAAAAACCCACACACTACTCAAATACATGTACATGTTTCAAATAATTACCAAAGACAATGTTCACTATTTTTAGCGGGCTTGAAATTCAGTCCCCAAATTCACAGGTATGCCGAAAATTCTTGTTTCTTTTTCCTCCTTTACAGCTAATAAAATCCAAAGCTCAGTATCAGTCCATTGGATTGCCAGGAAATGAATGCCACTCATTATTAACAACCTCCTCAGCCAGGACTCAACCAGAATCCAAGAGGCTCATATGGTGTTCAGAAAAATGGGAGAAGTTTCTTGACCCTCCAGTCCAAGAGAGTGTCTGATGACATCCTTATTGTCCAAACCCAAGTGGTCAGTATTATAGAGGTCAGTATTAGAGAATCAACTCTCCTGGGTACACCATGCCACCATGTATCTGAAATTCCTCTCCCTCCGGGTGCACTGCCACAGATTAGAGGCAGATTAGATGCCTGAAATTATAGGATCCTATTCATTTTTGTTTCTGTCTCTGTTTCTGGAAAGGGCTCCTCGTTTTCTTCCCTGAGTGGCACTTCTCTGACCCCTTCTACCCACCAAGAAGCCCAGATCCTTTATAAAAGATCTTTTACTTTATGAAAGATCCCAAAGTCTTCTGACATGCTGTAAAATTGAATTTCCTGAGATGACGAAATTATCCTCTCTCTGTGCTGTCCTCTACACACTTGGCTCCTGAGCATCTGAAATGTGTCCTGAGCAATGGAAGAATTTGATTTAATAAAGAATAAAATAATAAAATTTAATCATTTTACCTATGCAAATTTATTTTTTAAATTTTTTCTCTGACATTTAAAAACCTTATTTAAATACATTTCATTTAGATGTGTGTAATGCAGAAAATGCAATTGTTTTCTCAATCCCTATCCCCAACTCCCCAAGAAGTACCCTGTTAATGGGTTCTACTTTTCTGTATACACTGTTCAAATATGTATTACAATTCACTTACAGATTTTAGCTCATCCATTATCAGTTTCTTTTTCTTCCACATATATATTTATTTTATTTTTTATTTTTATTTTTCTTATTATGCTCAGTTAGTCAACATATTGCCCGTCATTAGTTTTTGATGTAGTATCCAATGTTAACTATTTAAATTTAAACAGCCTCGTGCGGCTAGTGGCTACTTCATTGGGCAGCACATTTCTAAAGACTTTTGCTTCCACCCTGCTAGAAAATATGAATGGCCTAGTCATCTACATAAATCAAAGAGAATGGAAAATCCGGAGAGCAATACAAAAGAGCAGCTCAGAAAAGTTCTCTGGGGATGAGTGTAGGAGTGTTCATTGTACTGTTCAACTTTTTCCATGTTTGAAAATTCCCAAAGAGCGGAGGAAAAACATACTGCCACAAATTAAAGCCCAGTTATAAATGGATTTATGAGCAGGGATCCTGCGGTGTGAGCTCCAGCTGTTTTATTTCAGCTAATTCAACAAGGAGGACCCTGTGAAGGAGAAGCCAGGAGTTGGATGTGAAAAGAGAAAACCTGGAAACGTTGAGGTGAGGGGAAAAAAAAAAATCTCCTCAGCTGTCAGAGGGAAAGATAAGCTCTGCTTCCAGGCATCACTTCGAATGGGAGAGGTGCTTGGGACGCCTGGGTGGCTCAGTTGGTTGAATGGAAGAGGTGCTCTTCCTAGGGGAGATGGACTCCAATGCCTTCACAGTAGAGGGAACGCCATGTGCCTCAGGGTAAGGTGACAGGCTAATGAGCTTCTGGCCTAATTTCTGGTAGATAAAGAAGTCAAAGTTGGAGGAATACAAGGTATTTAGGGCAAGCACATTGAAATGACAAGAGGGGAGAGGCAATTCAGTGGAGCAGAAGTTCTCATACAGTGGCTGTTAACACAAATGCTGAAATGGATGCAGGGAAGAGAGAGACCTATGGGAAAGGCAGAGAAAGGAAGGGTGGTGAGAAAACTTATACCCGGCATCCTCAAAGACAATAGCACTAGAGCATAGCATCCATCATGACCTCACGTGTCCTGGGCATGAAGCCACTCTTCTCTCACTTATTTTCGCAAACCCTACATTTTACATTAGCATGTGTTGTCCCTGAGGAATGTTGGTGACTAGTTAGAACCACTGCTACAGACAAAGTTAATAAGAGACACCTATAAAGCAAAAGCCTGATTTTTCTCAACCCTAGGATAAAAAGTAGAACAGACCTCTGGTTATCTTACCTCCAGAAATAAAGAACATCTAGGGAGACAGCAGTGTGAATCTGATGTTGGGTAAGATTTTTCAACTATGGACTTGGACTGAAGTGAGTAGATTCTAGGCTGAAGGGGGAGTGATCACTATTCTTCATTCTTATTTTATCAACCAGATAAAGATTCTTGAAAGGAGTAGAAAGACAGACAAATGGCATCTTGTGAAGATGTTCTGTGTATCATGGTTGTCAGCATTTAAGAAATTCATTATTTCTATTTCAAAATACCAGGCTCTTCTGAAAAGTATTTTTCTGTATCTTCTTTCTCCTGCTTTTGCATAAACCAAATGTCAACATATAATCAAGATAACCAAGAAAAAAATAACTCTCCTGGTAAGTCTCCATCATGGTGTTTAAGTAGAAATAGTCATTACTTACCATAGGTGAGCAAGAAGCAAATTTTTCTGTTATCAGGAAGTTCTTAGCTATCAGATATCCGAGCTGCTTGGGTATTTTTAAAGAAAAACAAAATATCAGTGGTTGAAAATAAGTCGATTTTAAGAATTGAGTAGAAGGAGTCTCTGGACTGTAACAAGTGATGTTAATTTCACTTCTTTCTTAATACATTAATCCCTAAAGTTGTGAAGAAACCACCCAATTTAGTCTCTCATTTAATGGCACTTCTTAAAACAGCTCTTAAAGCTGTCATTACTTGTAATTTATTCATTTCCTCTTGTGACTACCTATTCAATATCTGTCTAAATTTACTAGGCTTTAAAATATAAGACGGCAGGAATGAGAATTTTGTCCTCTGTCACACGCACTCGTTAAACATTTGGTTAATGAAATGAATGATTAAACAATACATTGCTAGAAGTTAGATTACTTCTTCAACTTCCTCTTTAGTGTTATTAAGCAAAAGAAATGTGAAAAGCAGGTGCCTGACCATTACTGCCTTTTCCTTAACTTAAATGAATAAAATTGTAGAATTTTAAATAGATGAGTTATAGCAATCACATTTTTTATGTTAGCAGATACCATGCTTCATACATGATTCAAAAATAGGGTACTTTTGTATTGTGTTATTTGGAAAAGAGCACTAGACAGCATATGAAAGGTTAGATCTTAATCTCAGACAGGTAAATTTGTTGCCCCTTAGTCAAACAGCTCATGAGTTAAGGAGCTTTCCTGTAATTGTCCTATGAAGTTTTCCCATAAATGTGCTATGAACTTTTACACAGTTTCAATTTTTTAAAGACCTTACTATAACCTCATTTAGTCTATACATTGACAAAGCAGATATTATAATCCTATTTCCAATTACTCATTATAAATATATCAACTAAAGCAGAGAAAGGTTAACAACTTGCCCAGAATTGCAGAGTTATTAAGGGTTAGAGCCATAACTCAAATTCCTGACTTCATTAACCTCTAACTTTTCCATGATGTCACTGCTGAGAATGAACTGTGTTGCAGTTTATTTTGATTTCACACATTTTTAACCTCTTTATCTCCTGTTTCAACTTTAGAGTAATAGCCTTAAGAAGAAAAGATAAATACTTCGTCTTATCCATTATTCATAACTGCTTTGGAAGTAGAAAACTGTGAGACCTTGGGTGGATTATTTCATATCTTTGGATTTCATTTTACTCCTTTGTAAAATAAAGAGTTGGATAGTCATCTCTAAAATTCTTACCAGATTCCAAATTCCATATCTCAGTCTTATTTTTCTCTTACTTTTACCTTTATCTTCACCAGAATCACTTCTTTTCCATAAATGTTTTCCTTTAATGAAATAATAATGAATAAATATATTGAATAAATATATATATAAATAATAATGAAATAAATATATTTCCTATAATGAAATAATATAGATAAAAGTAGCTTAGTTTAAGAATAGGGGAAAAGAAAGACAAACAGAGACAAACTGAAGGGCCTCAACAGTCCTCCAAGATTTACTAAATGCTAACAGAAGCAATACTATATTCAATATTTGGAGAAGTTGGGAGTACAAATAGTTACATGTTAAAGTTATTCAAAGCTTACCATATACCTAATACTCCTGTGTCCATTAAATATTGACTCATTTAATCTTCTCAACAGCTTTCTGAGGTATTAGTCTCAGTTTATAGCTGAAACACAGAAAGGTTAAGTAATTTTTCCAAATGTATAACTAGTGAATAATAGTATTGTGATATGATCTCAGATGATTTATCTCTAGAGGCTAAGCTCCTACCCACTATACTACATACATGGCCTTAAGGTGCTCACCATATAATAGACAAGATTAAATTAACAAACAGTACACCAAGACCATAATACATAGAATATACAAGGCTGTAGGTCTTGCAGGGGACCATACATTCAATGGAAATTACTAGTTGTAGAATGCCGAGGGTACATCAGGAACTTTCCATGTATGTCAAGTGTTAGGTTTCTTTGGTAATTAAGGAAGTTAAGACTTGAGAAATTACTTCTTCCTAAATCACAAAAGTGAACAGACAAGAGCTCTACCTGAGGTCTGAGAGACCATATTCTCGCTACTATCCCATGCAATCCATCCAGTTATGGTGATTCTAAAGCCTTCCTACAGAATGAGATTTAAGATGAACTCTGAAGAAAGAGTAGATTTTCTCAAAGGGAGAAAGAGCTAGGAGTAGGGGAAAGCATTCCCAGAAGAAAGAATGGTTGTTCCATTTGCCTGGAATAAAGACTGTGGGACAGGTAAAACAGGTTTGAAAAGACAATGAGGTGAAGGGTCTTAGATGCCACACTGAGATGTTGGTAGACAAAAGTGAGCCAATAATAATGTCTGAGCTGAGGAATACATTCCTTAGTTTTCCAGAGAAGATACTTTTTTCCAGCCTGGGATCCAAAAAAAAACCTCCTTACTTTATGCAGAGAACATCAAGTTGCCAGGAGTGTCAATCCAAATTCCCAAAGTAGATTTAATCCAATGGACACTCATGGAGTACCAGGCATGGTTTTTTGTGTTAAATAATTTAAACTTAGAACAAAATTCAATAAAGGAAATTCTGTAAAGGGTTAAATTAATATGATCCTAGCACACAATTGCTTCTCTGCCTTTTGGCTAAGATCAAGTGTGGTCCAAGCATGTAGCCTTCCAATGGTCTGACAGTCGAAGTTTAGACTTCAAAATTCTCAGAAAGGTGGCTGGGCTACCTGTTCCTTTAACCACATCGTTGGTATTTACTTTCAGATGAACTTTTCACTTCGAACCAAAACCAAAATGTTCAAGATTATATACTTTGATGAGCACCATGGCTTGTGGTATTTTCTGCTGCATACCAAGTGCAGATTATGCCACATGCTTTGAAAATTATCTTGACTATGTATATGGAAAACCAAAAAACAATCCTCGTGAAACGATATGTGCCTTTTTGGGTGGATCACTTTTTTAAAGGGAACCAATGAAAAATACTACCGAGCCTTGAAGTCTGGGAAAGCAACCACTTTTTCCTTCTAAGTTGTCATTACCTAACCTATTCGCATGGAATGAAACTAATGTTCATTGCCTCTTCAACATTTTTTTTTTTTTTTAGATTTATTTATTTAAGTGAGAAACAGAGCAGGAGTGAGCAGGAGGAGGATGGGGAGAGGGAGAGATTATCTGAAGCAGACTGCATTGAGTAACATCTAGATGCTGGCCTGCATCTCACCACCCTGAGATCATGACCTGAGCCCAAGCTCAAGAGTGGGCAGCTCAACCAACAGAGCCACCTAGGCACCCCTCCTCCTCAACAAATTTAAAATTTGATTATAATAACTTCCAAATATATCAACTAAAATAATTAACAATGGGATGGAAACTTGGAATCCACAAATAACACGTATATCTCCAATCTTTACAACTATTTTTACAAAAAAGTACCATGAAGCAGAAATAGGATTTCTCTAACTTCATTATATTTCAGTTTAATTCTGTGACCTCAAGAAATCTATGAGCAGCTGACAGAGTTGCCTAATGGGTGCAAACGTAAAAGTTCGCATAGGAATTAATTCTTTTCTTAAATAAGTTCTGCACCCAAGGTGGGTCTAGAACTCAGGACCGGGAGACCAAGAGTCACACGCTCTACGACTGAGCCATCAGGTGCCCTATGTACAGGAATTAATTTTGTCAACTTAAAATCCTGGGGGGAAAAATGCTTCTATCATTATCAGAGCTCCTCGAAAACAAGGCCTAATTTATGTGCATTCGAACAACAAACATCCGCTTGCAACAATGCCTCGTCAAGCGCTCAAGAAGCTTATCACCTTTCTGTTAAGAACTGCGACTTCTCTGCGCCACCTTGCGGCGATAACACGACTACTACATGTAGAAGTTAAAGGTTTTTCTCTGCACTGGTCAGACCTCCAAATAGCCGCATTGCGGGAACCGGCCTCTACACAACCGGGCAGAAAAGGGTGTCTTTCATTGTAGCCAGCGATGGGAAACACTGTTCTTTTTCCTACTTCCTCCCCTATTTCCTTTATTCCTTCATTTTAAATCCTCGGACCCGCCCACCCGCTGTCTCCAGGGCCGTTCCCTCGTCTGAAACCCCTTCGCCTTCTGCACCATTGGTCGCTCCTCCTCTCCCCCCGCCCCCGCAGCCCTTGCCGGGGGTCCACGCAGCACCGACTCCCCCGCAGCACCTCCTCTCCGCAAATCCCTGCGTGGAGAGCCCGCCCCCTGCCGCCGGCAGCCAATGGCAGCGCGGCCCCGCCCCACCCCGCCCCTCCCGCCGCGTCCCAGAGCGAGAGCGGGGTTTGGGCCTGGGCTGTGGGACCCTGAACCCGTGGCGCTTCCGCAGGCTTGCGGCGGGCGTTTGTCCCGGAGGCCTGCGACCCAGCCCCGTGGGAACCATGGATTCGCAGGGGCTGAAGGTGAGAGGGCCGCGGGCTTGGACTCGAGCCGCCTTTGCGGGTGGGTGACCTGGGGAGGGGCAGAATTCACGAGGGCGTCGTTACCCTGCTGTGCTTTTGCTGCTCCCATTGCCAGCTGCCCCAGCGTGGTGTGTGGGCCTGTAGCTGCATCACCTGGGTTCCCCTCCGTGGGCCCTGCTTTGAAATCTTGAGGTCTAGCCAAGCTGCTAAGGAATTGCCGTTAGGGGGCTTGTCCCACCCCGTGTGTGGTTACTTTTACTTTGTATCCCGTGGGCTCAGAAAGCTTGGTCGACTTGCTTGCCTCCCGGTGCGATAGTTAAGGACTTCATTAAGCAAGCTAGTGTCAGTAAACCGGTTGGACAGAAAGGGGTGCGTAAAGATTACATGAAAACATAGGCTTGAAAATGGAAGAGTGTTTTGGGGTGATGGTCTTCTTTATCTGTCAGTGATTCATCTGGGAAGCAAATGTTTTATGAGGGACCCCTTAAGAAATGATGATCTAAAAACAGGGACAGGAGGCTTGAAAATTAGAAGTTTCTTTGTAGGAAGATAAACTTCTCCCGTTTGTTCACTGATGGACTCGTTCAGCGGGTTGATGGAGGGCTCACTGTATGTCCGCTAGAAGCTGGAGATAGTGATGAGCAGAACTGAACAAATAAACAATTACCGACAGATATTTTTTGACTGCGGGCTATATTGCTGGCACTATTCTAAGCCTTGAAGATAATCTGTGCCCTTCAGTATTAAAACTAAGAAAAATTCTCCCAGTCTTGGAGCTTACATTTGAGTAGGGGGAATCAGACAGGTAGTAAAATGTTAGGTAGTGGTAAGTGGGTGAAGGACAATTTGGCGGTGATAGGGAGTGCTGGAAGCTTTTTTGCCTGAGCTGCATTACCTTCTGAGCCCTTTCTCCATCTCCTTAATTTTGTTTTCATCACTTTAATTTATCCTTTCCCCTACCACCCAAATGAACTCTTCAATAAAAACAGTTTCATGCTAAATAGAGTTATGTTGGTTCCTTATCACTTAGATTGGAGGAGCATATCCAAGTCCTTAATAAGAGGCCCTGCTAGGCCCTACCTTTCTCTCTAACTTCCTTGTCCTCTTAAGGACAGTGTCTTAAGACTCTAAAACAGGGAATGGCAAACTTTTCCTATAAAGAGTCAAATAGTATATTATCTTGGGTTTTTCAGGCCATAGTGTCTCCGTCATCTAATCTGCCAATGTAGCTTGAATGCAGCCAATAGACGTACTTAAACAAATGACCACAGCCCTGTTCCAATAAAACTTTATTCATGGACATTTTTTCTCCCCCCCCCCCCCACCATTTGAGAATGTACAAACCATTCTTGGTTTGCTGACCATATGAGGAGAGGTAGTAGACCGTAGTTTGCCAATCCCTGCTCTACAGTATAGAACGACATTCAGTCCTCTCCATGCCCCATCCTTGTGTATCACTGCTGATTTCTTCTGTCTTCTTGTTGCAATTCCCCTGCCTGGCTAAGTCCTCTGTCTTCCTCAAGGATCTCAAAAGGGAAATAGGGAGAATGTGTATGAGTGGAGGGAGACTGAGGAGTTCACAAATCAAGAGGCACTTCTGAAGTCCTCCCGGAGGCTCTTTCCCTTAATTTCATTCTTCCATCCTCCAACACCCCAACCTCATTCTCTGACATCTCTAAAGCACTTTATGAACTCTTTTCTTGCTTGCATTGTATTTGTTAGTCTTTAGATTCTAGTCTCAGTTTCAGGAGAATTTAAACTTTTCTGGGTCAGGAATCATATCTTACTTATCTTCACATTCACAGCATCTAGCCCAGTGCCTGGCACTAGTAGGCAGTAAACGTTTGTTGGACTGAACAAACCAAGGAGGGGTAAGGTATGGAGCGTAGGAAGTAGACTAGAGAAACAGAAGAGCCTTACTGACTGGTTAGAATCACAGGGATTGGACAAACTGGAAAGAAGGATGAAATGACTTGATTTCAGGCTTGGGTAGCCGGGGCAAATGGAAAGATGAATCTGGAGGTTGGATGAGAGGTCTTGACGGAATACTATGTTTTTTACTTAATCAGTATATGGGTTCAGAGGAACTTACTTTTTTTTTGGAGCTTTACAGTATGATGTCGTAATTAATCCTCACAATGATCTGTAAATAATTAACAGCATTGCACAACTGAGCAAACTAAGGTGCTGTAAGATGGACCAAAAATTTAAAAACAGCTCTTTTCACCTTTTAAATCTGTGTCCTTTGTATGATACCTTTCAGGAGAGTTGTAGGTGCCTAAATGCTGAACAGAAATCCTCAGTTGTGGCAAACTGAGAGGTCATCTGCGATCTTAAGGAAGGGCACTGGAGCAAAACTGCACTTCACCGAAGTGTGCTGTGGGGGGCACAGGAAGTAGAGGGCCGTAACTGCAAGAAGGGAAGCTGAGTAAAAGTTACAGAGAACGTTTGCCTAACTGCTGTAGAGAAGCATGTGGACTGTAGCCTCCAGAAACAAAACAGACCGTAAAAAGCAGTGTAGACACTCATGTCTCAGTCCTGTCACTTGGTGCTTCATCCTTATTTCTCACCTTGCTGTCCCAGCTGCAGAGTCAGAGGAGGTGAGCACGGGATGGCCCACATTGGTTAATGGAGGTGAATCAGGTGTACCACAGCCGGAGTGAATCTGGCTTCCCTCTCTGATAAGGTTAGCAACTAAGGCTTAGTCATGATCCTGAGAAGAAGGTGTTAAGTATAGACACAGTTAATCAGAACTTAGTATCCCCTGGTATTAGTTTTCTGCCATGTAAATCTAAATAATACAATTTTGAAAAGAGCTTAAAGATCATGAATTTCCATTAAAAAACAGTTTGGATCATCTGTTCTTTGTTCTTCCAGTTATTTGTTGTGGAACTCAGAAAACAAGACAACATTTGACAATGAATTTCTGAATTCACTTTGTCCTTACTATGTAATGCTATAACAACAAAATAGAAGCAAGACTTTTTAAAAAAGAATCCTAAGGTTTGGCAATGGAAGGCTCATATTATTCCTGTTTTTTGTCTGTTCCCCTTTTCTAAAACCTTTAAGAAAATGTGGACAAAGGCAAGAGGTGCAAGTAGCCTAATTTCAGTATTGTTAACAAATAATTTAGAAAAAGAAGACTGAAATTATTAGGAAACATTGAGTTTTTTCAAAAATTTCATGTTCATTGTGTCTTGCATTCCTTACTGTTAAGTGCTAGCCTTTAACAATATTTTCAGGAACTTGGGAAAGAAAAAAAAAATTGTATTATCTAATTTTAGATTTTTCAAGATTGAGATTAATATGTGTTTCTCATGGCATTTCAGAACAGCAAAGTCTCTTTTAACATTTAGTTATTATTTCCTTTTAGACTTTGATTAATTACTATTGTCAAGAGAAATATTTCCATCATGTGTTACTTATTGCCAGTGAAGGAGTTAAGAGGTATGGCAATGACCCGGTATTCAGGTTTTATCACGCCTATGGTACATTAATGGAAGGTACGTGCTAATTATTAAACCTGTTCCATATATTTTAAATTCATGTTTTGTACTATGAACAATTTTTCACACTATAATTTTGATTTTCAGGTAAAACTCAAGAAGCTCTTCGCGAATTTGAGGCGATTAAAAATAAACAAGATGTATCACTTTGTTCTCTAATTGCACTGATATATGCCCATAAAATGAGTCCTAATCCAGGTATAGTATTTAAGTATAATGCTTAGGACAATTTTTTCTACTCAATTCATTTTGATTTTCCTCAATTAACTTTGCACTTAGTCTGATAATACTGTATTATAATTTTCTGTAGATACTATTTTGTCAGTTTTTTTTTTAATCTTCCTGACAAGGTAACAGATTTATCAAGCACAAGAAATATGTGTCTTATATCCCTTTCATATTCCTTTATCTTACAGCAGAAGTTTCATTAATATATAGGGATCATTTGAATTCACATCAAGTTGAATGCATGTTAGCAATTATTGAGCAAAGGACAGCCCAAAAGAGTTATATATAGAAATTGCTCTGCAGCAGCCTGCTTTATAGCTTGTTACATGCAAATCTATAGCTACATGCAATTTCTCTCTTCCACTGTATCTTCAGCTTCTTAGAGGCCTGTACACGTCTCCACAAGGGGGGTAGCTAGCTCTTAGAAGATGTTCAGTAACTTCTTATCCAGTAGTAGGTTAGGATGTATAAGTATAAAGAGAACTTTATGCATAAACCAGCAATTAAAATTGTGTGAACTGTGGCTCTTAATGGTGGAAGCAGAATATCATAATTATAGATAATAAAGAGGAAATAGTATTGTATTCTTTTATATACATTCACTAACAGCCACTAGCATTATGAATGTAGATCATGTTTTAGATAAATAGACAATAATCAGATGTCATAGAATTTTTTTTTAATACTAGAAATTTTTTTTTCCTGAGCAAAGTATCACATACCTCCTTCACATACACTTGCACAGATCAACAAAACTTATTTAAAACGTTAATATGTTTAACAGATAAACAAATCTAACGACTAGGTGCTTACTTTCTGCAGGGGACTAGGTCAGAGATAGTTAGAGAATACCAAAGAATTGTAAAAAGTGATCCATGACATCAGGTTTATAGTCCAGTGAAGAAAAGAAAATGTAAAACCCACAAAGGTTAAATGCTAATGTTACTATTAAATAAAATTATGAGAAAACAAATGACTCCATAATTAACTGAAAACGGTATATACTTTTAATCCATAGAAGAAGGCTGTGAAGGTTTTGTGGAAGATAAGGCTGTAATCTGGTCTTTGAAGGAGAAGTAGGATTTGAATATAAGGCATATTTGTAAGAGAGGCGAAATTGATGGGCAAATATGTGGAAGTTGTTCAGGGTTCGGTTCTTGTATGGATGGGTCTCTGTTATCCAACAGGAGTGCGTTTAGGTGGAGCAGAGAATTGGCATCAAAAGATAAAGTCAGTAAATCTAAATCTATATATATATATATATATATAGAGAGAGAGAGAGAGAGAGATATTTTTTTTTCCCTCTTAGAATCAAGTTTTCATTTAATTGGTTATTCTCAAGGGTGTTGGTTCTTTTGGGAAATTTCCAATATTCCCAAGAATATTGGAAATATTTCCAAGACACTAAAAAGATGAAGGCAGGAATACTGTTTAGAAACACCCGAGCACTGGCTCTACTTTATATCTTAGATGATTGTGAGTGGGCATAAGCTCAGGAGGGACCAGATGTCCATCAGTATTGCCTAGGAAGGGCCTAGATTGTTCATGTCCATTCTTCCTAAATGCTGACATAATCCCTGATTATGCATTAAGAACTTGAGCTGATATCTGGTTAGAGAGGGCTTTGTACAGATGGTGTCACAGCTAACAAATGCCCCACTTGGGACTTGGTGGACATCTGGCAGGAAAGTACAAATCCTGCCCCTGCTGTGATGAATTCTTGTTCTGTATCATGACTACTTAATGAAGACTTGCAAAGGGGTTCATGTATGTTCGAGGGTCTTGTTGCCAAGCCATCTGCAGCCTTCCATAAACAGTTTTGTGAACGTAGAAAGTGGTTCCGCATGTAAGTTTTTAGTGGTACAGAGGTAAAAGGAAGAGATAGTATTGTTTTCTGGATGATCATTTCCAGAAGGGTAGTTGGTTAGAATCACAGCTTTCAATTTTGACATTTCTTATAACTTATTGAATAGCTGATCCATATTCTGATTCAGTTCAGGATTTAGAGCTAATTGACATTGGTGTCCTAAGCACACACGTGATAGATTTAATGGTTAGAGATATTAGAGGTAGACCATCGTTTTAAGGGAGCAGCCAAGCATTCGGTATTAAACCATGTAAATAATAGTAATTATATTACCTTTTATTGGCCTATGACAACATCTAGGAATGTTTACATATTCTAGAATTAGATTAGGGAGTTGGGTAATTTGAGTACTATTCTTGGATTTACCCCTAATAATTTTAGAATCATTGCTAATTTTCTATCTTATTATTTTAAAAATTTGCATATTTAGCATTGCTAATTTTTCTGTCTTATTATTTTAAAAATTTACATATTTAGCCTTCATATCTTGAGAATTACATAAATTATAGAACTGTAGTGTATGTCACAGGGGTCATTAACCACACGTGGCTGCTGAGTACTTGAAATGTATCTAGTTGGAGAAACTGAATTTTAAATTGAATTCTAATTAAATATAAATTTAAAACTGATGCTTGATTCAGTTATTAGAAAAGTTAGGTTTGGGGGGCGCCTGAGTGGCTCAGTGGGTTAAGCCTCTGCCTTTGGTTCAGGTCATGATCCCAGGGTCCTGGGATCAAGTCCCGCATCAGGCTCCCTGCTCAGCGGAGGGCCTGCTTCCCTCTCTCTTCCCTCTCTTCCTGCCTCTCTGCCTACTTGTGATCTCACTCTGTCAAATAAATAAATAAAATATTTTAAAAAAAGAAAAGAAAAGTTATGTTTGGAACAGTGAATATATGAATCTGCTGTTTTCAGCTATAAATTGTATGGACTCTATATACAAACCAAGTATTTTTTTTATTAAAGATTTTTTAAATTTATTTCAGAGAGAGAGAGCAAGAAGCAGAAGGCAGGCAGAGGGAGAAGCAGCCTTCTGAGCAGAGTACCTGACATAGGGCTCAATCCTAGGACCCTGAGATCATAGCCTGAACTGAAGGCAGATGCTTAACAGACTAAGCCAGCCACGCACCTCAAATCAAGTATTTTTTAAGAAAATTTAGCATTGTAATTGAGATATACTTTTTAATGACATACATCAGATTTTAAAAATTTAATAAGAACAAAAGTGTCTCCATTTCATGTCAGTTTTGTGTTGGAATGAAAACTCAGATCTATTAGGTTAAATATATTATTGAAATGTATTATTGAAATCAGTTGTTATTTGTTAAATATATTATTGAAATCAGTTGTTATTTGTTTCTTTTTAACTTCTTTGATGTGGCTACTAGGAAATTTTAAATTGCAAATATGGCTTATATTTTATTTCTATTAGACAGTGGTGCTACAGAGAGAAGTATTATATTCTGTGCTCTGTTAATTGACTCATTATGACTACCTGATCTAGAATCTAATTTTCATTTAATGCCTTTTTCCCCTCCTAGACAGAGAAGCTATTCTGGAGTCAGATGCCAGAGTGAAGGAGCAACGTAAAGGAGCTGGGCCAAAAGCTTTGTACCATGCAGGCTTATTTCTATGGCACATTGGCCGCCATGACAAGGCGAGAGAATATATTGACAGAATGATCAAAATGTCAAATGGCAGTAAAGAGGTACCTGGGTTTCTTATTTTGAAATAGACGCACTACTAAAAGAAGTTTATATTTTCAGTAGTATTTTTTATTACTCTATTCTCATTTTATAAATAGCAGCTTTATTTCAATATTTTATTATTTTGTAAAATTTTGGTTGTCTAAGGTTGTTTGTTTTTGTTCTGTTTATTAATTCATGAAAAGATCTCCCTTCTTTCCTTATCTCTGTCCTTTCCTCTCACTCCCCCCTTGAACTCTACATACAAGGCACTGATATTTGCACTAAGTATACAAAGATCAAGAATAAACTTTATTTACTTGGATGGTTCAGTCTAGTGGTGTCATAGAGCAGATGCCCAGCTAAGATTATGAGAACTTTTGTAAGTGGTATGAGAGACATGTGATGAAAGTATAAAATAACAGTTAACGGTTATTGCTCACTTACATTGTGCTCGGCACTAGTCTAAGGATTTAAGGGGAGAGCACATCTATAAATGTTAGGAGAATGAGGAACAATTTCTTGAAGGCTGTAGCATTTGAGCTGAAACCTGAAAGATGGATATAGTTTCCAAATGCAAAGTTGATAGAAAAGGGAAGCAGATACTCCCAAGGTGGGAAATAATAAGTGGAAATAAGAAAAACAAGGAGGGGTGCCTGGGTGGCTCAGTGGGTTAAGCCTCTGCCTTCGGCTCAGGTCATGATCTCAGGGTCCTGGGATCGAGCCCCACATCGGGCTCTCTGCTCACCGGGGAGCCTGCTTCCTCTTCTCTCTCTGCCTGCCTCTCTGCCTACTTGTGATCTCCATCTGTCAAACAAATAAATAAAGTCTTAAAAAAAAAATAAAAAAAAAAAGAGAGACTTGTTGGTTCTGGGTACAGTGAGAAGCTCCCATTTGACAGAAACACTGGGTGAGTAGATAAAGAGGAGGGAAGAAAAGCTTAGGGAGGTGGATTGGGACAAAGTGAAGGGCCTTGGCAGCTAGGTACACAAATTTAGATTGATAGGCACAGAAAGGTCATTGAGATTTTTAATCGGGGCAGTGGTATTTATTAGAGTACAAATTCACAGGACTGATTTATTATTGGTTTATAGGATGAACTGGCCTGGGGAGATACTAGAGTGCAGCCCCCAAAATGGTAGTACGTGCTTTCTGGCAGAAGGTTTTGAGGGCCTACACTAAAACATTGTACCATGGGTATGACTTTGAAAATTATTAAATATCCTCAAGAGCTGTCAACTGTATAAATGACAGGGCAGGATTTTTTTGAGGTGTCAGATGTCAAGGATGTCCCTCTGAGGTCTTAAACCTGGATAGTTCAGAGACCAGTTCACATGAACAGATAATGTTGGGATGAGAAGGTAATTTTGGGGGGGTAATACATTTGGTTCCAGACATGCTGTATCTCCATCTCAGGTGGAATAGTGAGATGGGGATAGTAGATGAGCTTTTAGAAAAAGAAAAGTTTAAAAAAGGTATTGGACTAGAAAAAAGGCTGGGAATCATCCACACAGAGATAATATTTGAAATGATTCAAATACAAACATTGATCTAGTGAGTAGAAACGGCATTTTTTTAGGGGCACCCAGATACTCAATCAGTTAAACCTCTCCCTTTGGGTCGGTTCATGATCCTGTGGTCCTGGGATCCAGCCTGCATCTGGTTCCCTACTTAGGAAGGAGCCTGCTCTCTGTCTCCCTTTGCCCCCACCCCCACTTCTGCGCATACACGCGTGCTCTCTCTCTCAAATAAATAAAATCTTAAAAAAAAAAAAAAAGAAATAGCATTGTTTTAATATTCATATCTGACTTTTTAAGTGAAATGCAGGGAGGTAAATATAATATTAAATATTTATAAGTTTATGAATAAACCTAGAAGTTTTTTGATAGAAGAACAGATTTCACAATGTTTTGGATACTGAAAAGTAAAATAACCTATATCCGTCTTCTTTCTAAACCTATATACCTTATAACCAACTGACTCACTGGCATTTCTGAAAGTAAACATCTATGACTTCTTGAGTCTGATTTCTGAGGCCATTTATCCCTTCATTTAAAACTCACTGGACTGGTCACAAGGATTAAGATAGTTGCCACATCTTAATTTTTAATATGTATCAAGCAAGACTCTTCTGTTCTTCCATCTTAGTTTACTTGGTCTGTTTGTCCAAAAAAGATTCTTATTTGTGTATTGAATTACATGTTTAACAATTATTATTAATAACTTAGTAGCAAAATTCCAGGTAAGAATATTGATTATTTAGGATTAATGGAGTATTTGGCAAGTTAATGTTGATATTGAATACGTTGTAAGCTTAAGAGCTGAAATACGTAACAGTTCCAAGACTCTAGGCTGGAAAGTGTTTGAAAACAGTTTTGCTGAACACTGTTTTAATTATTCAGAACATTTTTTGGCAGAGTGATTTCTTGTTACTAATCACAAAAAAGGACGTTAGATTACCTCTTTCATCAGCATTTATTTTGTTACCAATAAAATGGAAGTATAATTAGAATTTTTCATTCTATAGGGACAGGTTTTGAAAGCATGGCTTGATATCACAAGAGGAAAAGAACCTTATACTAAAAAAGCACTGAGATATTTTGAAGAGGGATTACAAGATGGAAATGATATTTTTGCTCTGTTGGGTAAGGTGAGTTGGAGTTGGGGTAAATAAATTATGTTTTAAAATTCATTCATAATCTGTTTGAAACCCAACAAAACCGAGTAGCTCAAAAAAGGTACTAATTGTCATGTTACTTTTATCAGCTCTCAAATATGGGAGGTACTTGGATTTTATTTGTATAGGACAGTGAACAACAAACTAGAGAAATGTATTCCTTACCAAATTCCTGAAAATTGATTGGTTTTAATTGTTGTTGGTGGATGTTCCTCTATTACTTACCTACTAAACATTTATAGTTTGCCTAATATGTGCAAAGCATCACTGTCGATACTAGGGATACCCCGATACTACTTGCTTTTATGGGGCTTATACTCTATTGTTGGAGTCAGGCAATAAAATAAGTAAGAAAATTATGTAGTGTATTAGAAGGTGATAAGTGCAATGGAAAGGTAAGTCAGATAAAGGAGGAGATGTAGAGCTGGGTTATGAATTTGTAGGTTTAAATGATGTGGTCAGAGAAAGTGACAGTTGAGCTGACACTTACACAGGAGGTGAGAGTTGAAGCTCTGTGGGCTCCAGTGGGAAACCATCACAAATAGAGGGGATAAGTTGAAATACCTTAAGGCATGTTCAGGGCATTGCTGGGAGGCCAGGCGATGAAAGTGGAATGAGCGAAGTGGAGGTTAGAGATGGAGGCTAGGGGAAAAGAAGGTGGATGTGGGTACAGGTGGGCGTGGGGTGAATGAGGAGAGGCAGGACTGATTGTATAAAGCCATTGGCTTTTTAAAAAAATTATTTTTATTAACATATAATGCATAATTTCCCCAGGAGTACAGGTCTGTGAATTATCAGACTTTTCATTTGAACCAGATAGATGGGAAGCCAATGGAAAAGAGAAACAACATGACCTGATTTACATTGTGAGGGATGAGTAGTTAATTGGCAGAGTCATTAGAAATCATTGGTAGTTATAAATGTATAATTCAGGCCCTTTCTTCAGTTTCAATGATGCCTTTAGAATGTCTTAAAATTTTTCAAATTTTTTAAACTTAACAACAGGAAATTAAATTTTAATTTAACTATTTAAACAATTATTTGTTATTAAATATTGATAATAAATATTAATATTAATTAATAATTAATTATAATATAGTAAATGAGCTTTTAGAAAAAGAAAAGTTTAAAAAGGTATTGGACTAGAAAAATATTATATAATTATATAATATACTATTATATATAGTTAATAATATAATTAATAATTGATATCAGTTAATAATTAGTATTGATTAATATTAAATATTAATAATTACGAAATAATTAAATTATTTATTTATTTTATTAAATTTTAGGAAAGCAGCTTGTTAGATAAGTAGTAATTTGGGGGGATAAAAAAGGGGATTATTAGTGTCTTGGCTGTTAATATCCCCTTATCACTCTTATCAATTTCTGGGGCTCTGAGGTTGTTCCGATACGCGCCTCTGCTACAACTAGTATTCCAGCTGGTTGGAGTTAAGTTTTATCTAATGGCATTGCTAGAGGAATTGAGTATTTATCAAGTTTTTAAAAAGTATTTCTTGATTATTTTTCCTCCTCCTTATTCCTTAAAGAAAACTAGTTGATAATTTCCTCAGGTGGGGCTATTTCAGGTAATATTGTTTAGCAGGGATTTACCTTTTTCCTCCAATAGTTAAGATTGGTTTAAAATCTTTTTCTGATACAAACCATCCCAGTTATGTATTTATTTTTCAAATTAATTCAATAGAGGATGTTTGCATTCCAACTTGAAATGATGTGAACCAAATACATAGCAAATTTAGTTTCATTTAATATCTTTGTGACATCATATGGGAGGTGATGGTCTAAGGGAGTAATATATGTGTGGTCTTTTAACATGCTTTTCTTTTTTTTACATTACCAGCTATTTAGGCAGATTTTAAAGATACATGTAATTTGAAAAAATTCTCTGCATTAATCTTTCTCAGCTTTCCGAGATTTTAATAATTTATCTTGACATAATGGCATTTTTGGATGGTTCTCAGACTTTCCTTTAATTATATGGGAATATAATTATATGGGATTATACATGAAAATATAATCTCAAACCAATTTTAGGATTATATTGCGTCTTTTGAGATTGGATGCTCATTTTGAACTGAGATATTTCAGGACTAAATTGTTTTTTTTTTTAAGATTTTATTTATTTATTTGACAGAGATCACAAGTAGACAGAGAGGCAGGCAGAGAGAGAGAAAGGGAAGCAGGCTCCCTGCTGAGCAGAGAACCCGATGTGGGGTTCGATCCCAGGACCCTGGGATCACGACCTGAGCTGAAGACAGAGGCTTTAACCCACTGAGCCACCCAGGTGCCCCTCCAGGACTAAATTTATTCCAGGACTAAATTCCAGGACTAAATAGATCTCGGAGCAAATTTAAAAAAAAACTCTGATATGTGATAAATATGCTTCATATCTTTTCTTAAACCACTAACTGTATAGCTTTATTTTTTCTGACTATAAAATTAATACATAGACATTGTGAAAAATACACATAATTTCAGAATTATCTGAATTAAGAATAAATCATCATTAGAGATAACCAGTTAAATTATTATATCATAAATGACATCTCTTCATGTCTAAATATAGATCTACAAATCCACATAACCACCTAAAATTTGATTAAATGGATAGGCTATTATTTAATCCTGCATGGACATTTTGGTTATGTTTATTATTTTCTATTATATCTATTATAAATGTGTCATAAATATAATCTACATTGTTTTGTGGTCTTACTCAATTATTTCCTTAAGATACTTCCTAGAATTGAAAATATTGAGCTAGAAGGAGTTGTTTGAACTTTATTTTGCTTATTTTTTAAAGTCTTACCTTCTTTAGCCTGAAAGTATTTTTTTTTTTAAGATATAAAAATCTCCTCATTTTAGATGCTATTTGCAAATGTCCTGGAAATATTTTATTCTAAAAAGTAATTTTTCTATTCTAGTTACTTAAATTAGGGTTTTATAACAAAGCCATTTACATAGAATAGTTTTTAATGTTCTGTGATGTTTTAAAATTTGTTAAAAATTTGTTTTGTATTTCTCATTATTAAATAACTGTTCCTTACAGAAAAGTCAGAAAACGAAAATATAGAAAAATGTTAAATAGTAGTATTCTGCCACTTCCAGGATATCTGTTGTGAGAGCCTCAGTATTAATGATCACAGTTTTGATGTCACTTTTTTTCTTCCATTAGGCACAATGCCTTGAGATGCGCCAGAATTATTCAGGTGCTCTGGACACTGTGAACCAGATAATAGTAAACTTTCCAAGTTTCCTTCCTGCTTTTGTAAAGAAAATGAAACTACAACTTGCCTTACAGGATTGGGACCAGACTGTTGAAACAGCACAGAGGTTAAGTAAAAAAAGATAATGCAAGTACCTTTGGACCTGGTTCTAATTTCCAGAAAAAAAAAAAATCTGTATTTTTCTATCATATTTTAAATTTGATTTTTTTTCAAACAATATAGAATTGAAGAACTTGACTTTGCATTGTTTTTAAAAACTGAACTTATTGATTTACATAAATGTCTGAATAGCTGTCCTAAGACACTCTTCAATGGAAATGTCCCTGCCCTTGTGAAGCTCAGTTTCAAATGAGAAGAACCATGTAATAAGCAGAACAAGTAAGAAGTTATGTAGCATGTTAGAGAGTTATAAGTGTTATGGAGAAGAGATAAAGCTGGGAAGTGAAATAGGGAGTGTGGGGAGGGGTTCCATTTTATGGGATGGCAGTGAGCAGGCAGCATTTGGACGAAGGGAGCAAGCCAGGCTTGCTTCCATGCCACGGAGGAAGACTTTGCAGAAAGAAGGAAAAACAAATGCAAAAACCTTGAGGCAAAAGTTTGTGTGATGTTTTTAAGGAGTGGGAGGGGATAAAATGACTGGGCAGCGAAGTCAGAGTAGAGGGATGGAGCCAAGGGAGCCAGGTTGTGGAAGGTCTTGGTCATCTTAAGGATTTGGATTTTTCTTCTGACGTGAGGATTCCTTTTCTTCCTCTGCCTCTCCTGATTTCCCTTTCTTCTCCCTCCACCTGCTTCCCACACTCCCACCTCTTTTGACGTGTGAGTTGAAGAACCCATCTTTTATCCTGTAGGTTTTCCATAGGAATTGTATTATTGCATGCTATATACTGTATGACTTATTGCTAACCTCTGAATTTCCTATAAATGTGGTACTAGATACAGAGGCTTGGTTAGATTCATGTTCAATTTTTTATTTTCTCTTTTTTTTGCAATTACTAGTAAGTGGTGATGTCTTCTTTCATCAAAGGGACATAATCTTCACTTGTGTTTTTGTGGTCTTAGCAGAATATATCTTTTTTTAAGAGTAGTGGGGGGAAGGGCAGAGATAGAGAATCCTAAGCAGCCTCCAACAGCCAGTGCGGGGCTCGATCTCATAGCCCTGAGACTATGACCTGAGCCAAAATCAAGAATTAGACACTTAACTGACTAAGTCACCCAGGCACCCTATTAGCAGAAATTTGTGCTCAATACATGGGTGCTGTAGGATTAATGTGGTTATATCATTCTTTCTTTATTTCTTAGCTGGAGTACTATGAAAAGAAAAAAAAAAAAAACGATTCTAACTTAACTTGTGGTTATCTGGTGTTATAATTCATTTAAGAAAAATTGGATAAATGCTTGAGTCTTTTTATTTCTGGGTTTCAAAAGACCAAAAAAAAAGTTAAAAATTCCCTGGCGTCCTATAGAGGTGACTGATTAGTAGTTTGGATTTGTTTATATCACATAGATTAAATTTGTCTGTTTCTAACCATTTTGGTTATTATACTTGCTCAAATTGTCTCATCTTTGGCTCTTAGTAGCCTCTTCAAGTTAGTTCTCAGGCCCTTTTCATATGAACCTAGCAGTCTTTGATTGTTTCCTTGCTATTTGGTATAGAGCAAGAAATACTAGGGCCATTTTGTGTATTTACTGCCCCAAACAAGTATTAGCCATTGTGTAATGCAGTCTAACTCTTTTAGTGGGAAATGATATTTGAAGGCCACAATTTGGACACTAATAACTCTTTGATATTTATATTTTTCTAGATTTCTAGGCACTGTGTGAGTAAGGAGGTAAAGGGAGTATCAATATAATATATAAAAATATATTTTGGGGGATGTGTGTAAAAAATAGACTTGTTATATAGTTTTTAAACTTGATTTTTCTTTTTTTTAAAAGATCTATTTTAGGGGTGCCTGGATGGCTCAGTGGGTTAAAGCTTCTGCCTTCAGCTTAGGTTATGATCTCAGGGTCCTGGATCGAGCCCTGCGTTAGGCTCTCTGCTCGGCAGGAAGCCTGCTTCCCTTCCCCTCTCTCTGCCTGCCTCTCTGCCTACTTGTGATCTCTGTCAAATAAATAAATAAAATCTTTAAAAAAAAAAAAAGATTTATTTTAGAGAGAGAGAGAGTACGCACACATGGTGGGGAGGGGTGGGGAAGGGCAGAGGGAGAGGGAGAGAGAAACTCAAGCAGGCTCAGTGCTGAGCATGGAGCCCCATGCAGGGCTTGGTCTCACAACCCTGAGATCACTACCTGAGCTGAAACCAAGAGTTGGACACTTAACCAACTGTGCCACCCAGATACCCATACATTTGATTTTTCTTTAACTTAGTATTTTGTGGATGTTCTATTATATCCATTCACACAGATACACATAATTCTTTTTTAACAATGAAAACATCTATAAAGTAAACATACAGATACTTTATATTTTCCCATAGGTAGACGTTTAGGCGCGTGCACACACACACACACCCATTTATACATGTAAAGTATATTTCTGGAGGATGGTTTCCCAGATGAGGGATTACTGAATTAAAGGGAATCTTATTTGTTAGGGTAGGCTAAGCTCCTATAAAAGAATAGATCTAAACACATAATAGAATTTTTCTTCTGATATGTAACTATTTTGAGTGTGTATAAATCCTGATCAGGCCACCTTCCTCCACACCATCATTAAGGGACCTAATCCCTTTCTGTCTTGCAACTCTGCCTTGTCCTAAAACCTCATGACATTGGTATCCAGCTGGTACAAAGGCAAAGAGGGTGGAGGAGTCATTCCACTTTTCTTAAAAGCGCAGGTCTAGAAGCGGCATACGTTGCCTTGTGTCCAGAGGGCCACCTCTTGTGGCAAAGGTGGCAGGAAAATGTAAGCTAGCTGTGTTCCCAAGCAAATAAAGAGAGAATGGATTTGAGGGGACAGATTGTAGTCTCTTCCTCACATATGCATGTTTGAAATTCTGGAAGATACCACCAAATTGTTCTCCTAAGAATTTATACTAATTTTTGCTTCCATCAGTAGTCTACTGGATGCCCCCTCCTCCATCCTTAACCAATTCTGGCTGTTACCAGTGTGGTATTTTTTTTGTTTTTATTTTTGACAATCTGATAGAATAAAAATGGTAGAATCTGGTAGAATAAAACCTTATTTTTATTTTCATTTCTTCAATTATGTTGAGATTGAGTGTCTTTTTAATAGTAAAAGCTGTCTTTCCCCCTGTATACTGACTGGTCCTTTTTTATATATATTTTTTAGGTCAAGTTCTTCATCATGTTTCTTTTTCGATAGTTTTCTTGGCTCTTCTTCTGCCAAGAAGAAGACTGCCAGAATTAACTTACCAAGTTTAAAAAAATAAAAAAGAAAGAAACCTTACAAGATTTTGGTTTGAATTACATTAAATCTATAGATTATTTGGGAGAAAAACTTTTTTAACCCAAGTGTGTATTATCATGTGTTATTAGAGTGTATAAGGACCATAGCAAACAACTACAGATCTCAGGGCATATGACTATAAGCACTCATTTCTCGCTTTGGTAGGGATCCTCTGACCTCGACCAAGCTTGCCTAGTGTCCTGCTTCCAATTTTAAATCCAGCTGGCTGGGTGTGGCCCCTCACGGCAGTTTGGTCTCTGGTCAGCTCTAGGGGTGGTTCTCTGGACTCAAGCCAGAGAGCAGCAGCTCTCCAGAGGAAACTCTTCTCATGGAGATAGCAGAGATGCGTGAGGAACAGGCATCAATATTTAATGCCTCCAAAACTTTGGGGGTGGTACACCGCCACTCCTGTTCACATTCCATTGACGAATATAAGGAAAATGTCCAAATCCATAGCTAAGAAGCAGTAAAGTACATGTCAGCATTTATATGAGGAACTGCTCACTTTGATGGCAGAAAGCTTGTATTAATGGAAGGTGGGAAGATTGAGGCTAATAATTCAATATGCCATACCATTCATGATGAGAAACCTAGTGTGGGGCACCTGGGTGGCCCAGTGGGTTAGGCCACTGCCTTCGGCTCAGGTCATGATCTCAGGGTCCTGGGATCAAGTCCTGCATCAGGCTTTTTGCTCAGCAGGGAGCCTGCTTCCTCCTCTCTCTCTGCCTGCCTCTCTGCCTACTTGGGATCTCTCTCTGTCAAATAAATAAATAAATAAGTAAAAAAAGAAACCTACTGTGTAGGTTACCCCATTTGTTCAATTTCTTTTTCAAATGTCCTTGAGTAAAGTTTAGGAATTTATATAGCTTTTGCATGTTTTTTACAAAGTTTTTTGGGAAAGGGGAATTGTTTCTTTTACTAATAGGGTATTTTTCCATAATTTTTTCTGATTTGTATTTTTCACATAGGAATCTGTTTTAATGTTGTGAATTACATTAATATATTTTAAAATGTTTAACCCATCTTTTCATTCCTGAAAGTCTTGCAATAATAAATCTTCCTGATCAAGGTGAATTCTTCTTCTTCTTTTTTTCTTTTTTTTTTTTTTCTTTTGAGAGGGCGAGGGTGTTGGGAGGAGGGAGAGAGAGAATTTTAGACAGGCTCCGCATTCCACACAGAGCCCCATGTGGGGCTCCATCTCACTGCTCTGAGATCATGACCCAAGCCGAAATCAAGTCGGACACTTAACCGACTGAGCCATCCATTATTCTTTTAATACACTGTTGGATATGGTTAATACTTTATTTAGGATTGCCAAAGGATTTAAAGAGACCGATACAATCTATTCATATCTTTTTTAAACATATTAAAGATTAAGATTCAGAGATTATTTTTTAGCTTAAATAATGAGGTTGATAATTTTTAAAGGGTATATTATTTTACTAATTAAAATTTTTATTTAGACAGTGGAATAGTCAGACCAGCCAACTGTCTTTTCAGACCCTCAGATAAAAGAAAGCATATTAAGTCTATTTCAACATTATGTGAAATTTTCTTTGCAGGTTAATGCTTCAAGATAGTCAAAATGTGGAAGCGCTAAGAATCCTGGCTCTTTACTATTTGTGTAGGGAGGGGGACATAGAGAAGGTAAGTTGTATTGTACTATTTAAGTTTCCTGTAGTAAAAAATGCATAATTACATACACATATGCCCATACGTTAGAGCCTTGAAGAGCCCTTTCAGAATGTATGCCATGATAATTTTTACTTGAATTCTAGAAATACACTTTAACAAAGTGATGAGCTTCTTAAATCAACTAATAAAGCAAAAATATCAAATAGTTAAAATACCTTGAAAATTCCTTGAATCAATAACATTATATGTGGTTTCCTACATAAAACTCCCCTGCATGATTAATGTCACTGATGATGATAGGTAAGGAAGAATATATATGCAAAAATGTAGTCCTTAGTTTTTTTTAGAGTTTAGCTGAGTTTATGTAATTTAAATGGGCTCAGGATGACATCCCATTGGACCTTATAATACGATTCATGTTTCTGTAGTAATGAGCACATTGATTAGGTACTAGGTTATGGAATGCCAAAATCCAGTTTGAAGCAAATAGTATTATAAAATAGTATTATATAGTATATTATATAGGAGTAGATCTGAATTGTGTTTAGTCTGGTTAGATTGTTAAATGTGACAGCAACTAGTAAGTTCTTCGGTAAATACCAGGGGAATTTTACTAGGGGCAGCTCTTCAGTAAATTTTCCAAGCATTGAAATAACTTACAGGATGTTAATTTTTCTATTCCAGAGAGTATTTCAAATATAACCAGACTATATAGGTAATCAAAAATCAGATCTCATATAATATTAATGTTTACAATTTTATTATACATATCTCATGTGTGTCATGAACTAATTGTTGGAGAGGGAGCTGGGCATATATTGTTAATTGAATATTATGGGTTATCTTTACCCACCAAGAGGTTTTCATTCAAAAACAGATATTTTAAAAACACACTTGATTTATTTTATTTTATTTTTTTAAAAGATTTATTTATTTAAGTAATTTCTATACCCAATGTGGGACTCAAACTCATGACGCAAGATCAAGAGTCACATACTGCCTGAGCCAACCAGGGACCCCTAAAAAACACATTTTAAATCTCAGTTCTTTATTCATAATTCTTGAGATTTTTAAAAGAACCTTTAATACATTTCACAACGTAGATTTTATTAGTGTATATGTCATGTATTCTTTTTTTCTTAGTTTATTTTAAAATTATCCTGATACTTTTGTTTCAGGCTGCCACCAAGCTGGAAAACTTAGAGAATGCATTGGATGCCATGGAACCCCAGAATGCTCAACTTTTTTATAAGATCACAGTAGCCTTCAGCAGAACTGTAAGAGTGCCTGCTGTGCAGCAGAGCTATTATCTGTGGCTAGGAATATTAAATAAGTCACAAAGGTTGAGGCATCAAAGAGCATATGGCCTAGAATGAAAATAACGTACATGTGTAAATATGTGATACATTCGTAAGAAAGGCAGTTCAGGGGAGATATGATTTCATGGAGGTGGGAAAGGATAGGGAAGTGAGAAATTCCAAAGGAAGTGGGAAGCCATTTATTAATCAGAGCATAGGATTTTTTTTTTTTTAAGATTTTATTTATTTGACAGAGATCACAAGTAGGCAAAGAGGCAGACAGAGAGAGAGGAGGAAGCAGGCTCTTTGCAGAGCAGAGAGCCCGATGTGGGGCTCGATCCCAGGACCCCGGGATCATGACCTGAGCTGAAGGCAGAGGCTTAATGCACTGAGCCACCCAGGCGCCCCAGAACTATAACTAGGGTTATTCCTTGTTTTTTTGAAACTGCAGTTTACTCTTGAACAACACAGGTTTGAACTGTGTGAGTCCACTGACTGCAGATGTATTCAATCAATACAGTATTGTATTTTCCTTATTATTTTCTTTTCTCTAACTTTATTGTAAGAATATATAACATAGAAAATATGCATTATTAGACTGTTTAGGTTATCAGGAAGGCGTGGTCAGTAGTAGGCTATTAATAGTTAAGTGTTTGGGAAGTCAAAAATTATATGCAGATTTTCAACTGTGTGGTGTGGGAGAGGCAGGGGAGGCCGTGGATGACAGCACCCTCACCCCTGCGTTATTCAAGGGTCATTTGTATTTGAAAAACAGTTCTAACATGGGTAAGAGACAATTTTGGTGTGGGAAATGGCTGGGATCTTTTTTTTTTTAATTTTTATTAACATATAATGTATTATTGCACCAGGGGGTACAGATCTGTGAATCGTCAGGCTTATACATTTCACAGCACTTACCATATTAATGTAATAGTAAAGAAATGTTTTCATTACAACATCCAGGATAAAGAAGATAATCAGGAATGGATTAGAAAAATACTGCAGGATCTCAAAATCAATACAAGGACTGAAAGAATTGAAAAGGTCTTAATTAAACTAGGGAAAAAATAAGGAAAATGATATATACAAGCAGGTGAAATACTAGGTATAAAATTAAAAGAAAAAATCAGGGATCGTAATTATTAAATGACATGAGGAAACAATTCTTTTTTTAAAAAAAAGATTGTCAGATTGTGTGAAATTTAAAGGGAAAAAATCTGTGTTATTAACAAAAGTTTGAGTTAAGGAAGATATTTACCTTTTTTATTTACTTTATTGCCAGATAATTTATTTTCATTAGTTTTTAAATAAGCTTAAAAAATTTAAGCAGTTTAGTATTTTTTCTCTTAAAAGTTATTATGTTAGAACATTGCATACTTACTTTAGCAGAGTTGCCATTTCTTGAAATATTTTTGAACCTTTTTTCACAAAGATTCTAATGAGTAATCTTTTAAAATATTTAACCTGGTGGCATACCTCAACTTAGGGGGAAGCAATCCTTAAACAATCATGAGACAGTTAAAAAATTTTGAAAAAAGTTCTAAAAGGTATTCTTGTACAGCAACATCATTGTAGTATTGTTTGAAGCCATTGTTTAAAATAGCTCATTAGGATTTTAAGTTCTGCTTGGGTATAAACTCTTGCTGTCTGGATGGTAAATAGAGAAGTCATATTTTTCTTTGATTATTACTTTTTTTCTATTCCTGTGAAGTACAAATACTTTGTATTCTATTTCTATGAAGTTTTTCTTTGTTTATTAATTACTTCTTTAAAATTCTACTTCTGTGAAGTACAAATAATTTGTATCTTTAGGAAAAAATAATTCTCTCACCTGAGTAGAAGTGTTTGGCTTTCTAGTCTGAAATTTCTTTTTTCTTTTTAGTGTGGGCGAAGTCAACTCATTCTTCAAAGAATTCAGACATTGCTAGAAAAAGCTTTTAGTTTAACCCCTCAGCAATCAGAATTTGCTACAGAACTTGGATACCAGATGATTTTACAAGGAAATGTTAAAGAGGCACTGAAGTGGTATAAGACCGCCATGACACTTGATGAAACTAGCGTTCCTGCACTAATTGGTAGGCCCGCTCTTTCTAAATGTTCCTCAGATAGATGCAAGTCATTAATTCCCTTAAATACCTGCTGTGAAAGAAGAAAAAAATGTAGGTTGTGGTTTTCTAAAATTAAACTGTCCTCCATTATCCATAATAGAAAAAAACCAGGAATCTTTAAAATGCAGTTTTTATTTCTTAAGTAATATCTTGAGAGAACAGATTTTTATGAGGTAGTTCCTATAAATCCTGAATTTCTTAGTAACTGATTTTATTTGGATACAGAGCTGCCCATTTTATTTTCTTTTATTTTAAATCTGAAGTATTGCTTTAATGTCTAATACTTTCTTATAATTTACTAATACTTTATTATGGAGGGAAAATCTTTTATTAATGTTTGTGTTAGCTTGACGTGTACATGCCTGAATTGCTGTGGACTTGGACTGTTTTGTTGTGTTTGGTTTTAGGATTTATCCGATGTCAGTTAATTGAAGGGCAGTTACAGGATGCAGACCAGCAGCTAGAATTCCTTAGGGAAATTCAGCAGTCTATTGGAAAATCTGCGGTAAAGTGTTTCATTTTATCAGATGGTAGATCCTAAATACTGTTTATAAAATATGAGATTGTTAATTTTAGTAATAGTGGTTTTAGGGTTAATGTACATTAATTTTAATATATAATTGCATTTACTAATTTACCACCACACAGGATTAGACTTTAAATATTCTTGTATAAGATTCTAAAAGTTTGTCCAAGCTAATACTGAAATTTGAACAAATAATGCACATAAATAGCACTTCATAAACATTTGAAATATAAGTGGAAATAAATGACTTTACAACTGAATGGGATAATTAATGACGACTGCTTAATTTCTAGGAATTAATCTATTTACATGCAATTCTTGCTATGAAGAAAAATAAACGACAAGAAGAAGTTATTAATCTGTTAAATGATGTTCTGGACACTCATTTTTCACAGTTAGAAGATTTACCACTTGGCATACAGTATTTTGAGAACTTAAATCCTGATTTCTTGCTAGAAATTATTACAGACTATCTGAATTTTTGTCCAATGCAGGTAAGTAATTCTTTCTGAGCCTTATTTTCAATGAAAATATTTTCAACATCACTTACATGATGTTTTATAAAGTGTACTAATAAATTGTCCTTCACGTGTTAGATTAGATCAGCATCTTACAATGGTAGTATTTGTATCTATATTAGTCGAAATGGTTTTATATCAGAATATTTATACCAATGACTGCTATCAAATGATAAATGTATTGGTTTACAAATATTCACTTAGAATTGATAAAATTGTAAAATCTTCAGTTTAGAAGTATTATTAGAAGTCATTTAATTCAGACATGCATGTGATACTTGAATCTACTCCACAGCAACCACATTAAGTGCCCATCCAATGCGTGGGTGCATTCAAAAATGCAGTTCTTACTCTAGGACTAGGACTATTAGACTATTTCCTATGTTGTCAGACTCAGCTTTGTGTTAAAAAATTTCACCCATTTCCTGGTCCACCTGCTCTCTGGAGTGCACAGAGCAAGTCCACTTACTTCGCCAAAGCAAAGATTATTCCTCATCATAACACAGACCTTTGGATTTTAGAAATTAGTTTTCATGTTCTGCCTAAACAATTCCAGGTTTTTAGCCACTTGTTTTTTATATAACATAGTTAGAACCCTGGCCATGAGGACAGCCTTATTTTGTCAGTAAGCTCTTGGTAAGATCACTGTTCCATGTATGGGTTTGGCCTTGGCAGATCCTCTTCCTCCCTAATTCTTGGGGTTCCTCGAGCTTTCTTTTATGAATCATATTATATTATTGACCCCTGTTGAATTAATAGTTACCTAAAATCCTTAGCTCTATTATTCACTGTAACTGAGGACTTAGGTGTAGACTCTATCCCTAGCAAATTTCATCTTCTTAGATTCATCTCATAATTCCAGATTATCATATTGTTTTAGATCCTGATTGTTGTGTATTTTATATGGATCTTTACCGTCCTCCATTATCTGCCTTACCTACCTCTGAGTAGAACTGAAGATGGAACCTTTTATTGTATTCTCAGAGAGTTCTTTCCAAATTTATGTAGGTAGATCCATTAGTCAGCACTCTTGTTATTACAGAAAGTGAGTAGATGACTTGACCTTACTGTACTCAGCTCCTGATTCAGTACAGACAGTACCAAATACTTCATTGCTAAAAGCATAGTTCTTAGCATTCTCCCTGATTTACAGCTTCCTTGTACTGAGGAAATGAGGATAATGGCCTTTCTTTAGGGAAGCCGTGCTGCTGTTTTGATCACCACATCCTTTTCCAGACTTTCCTAATCTATTTTAAATTAAACCTTCTTAACTATGGAGAACAAAACCGAGGGGAGGCGGGTGGGGGGTGGCTAAATGGGTGATGGGGATTAAGGAGGGCACTGGTTATGATGGGCCCTGGGTGATGTATGTAAGTGATGAATCACTGAATTCTACACCCAAAACCACATTGGAGTGTAAACTAACTAGCATTTAAATAAAAACTTGAAAAGAAAGAAAAATAAATTGACCCTTCTGGAATAACACCCAGGATGGATCCCAGTGTCCCCTATTGTGATCTGTTTTCAGTTGCTTAGAGTCAGAAGTTAAGTACTTGAGCAGTATTCAGAATTCAGTCAGCAAATGCTTGTAGAGTACCCAGGGCTCTGCTTGGAGCTAGCGAGGTTGTTGTGAAGGAGAAAACCATAGCCTTTGCCCTCTTGAAGCATACAGAACTAGCAGGACGAGACAGATAATACAGTCAAGTCAGTGAGGTAATAGAAAATAACAGACTAGGGTAGGAGTGGTGATTTTGGATAAGACGATCTGGTTAGGCCTCGTTAAGATGGTAAAAGTTAAAACTTCAGATGTTCATGTGGAAATATGGTATAAATTGTCTCAGGCACAGGAACAGTTGTGCCATGGCCTGAAGGGACACAGGAAACTAATGTAACTGGATGCAGTGAGGAGGAGGTCACAGCAGAGGATACCAGACCTCGTAGGGCCTTGGAGATTGTTGTCATTCCCCCAGCATCAGTTCTGAGCATAGTGGGGAACCAGGTTTCCAGCATGATCTGACTCAACAGTTTAAAAGGATTTCTCTGGAAGCTCTGCTAAGAAGTAATTGTAGTTGGAGCAAGAGATAATGTGTTAAGTGGAAATTGTGTCTCTGGTCCAAAACATGCTGTGTTCCTGCAGTCTAACCTTTGTCAGCGTGATGGCTCCTCATTAGCACAGAGTGCTGCTTTCATGGGGAAACATCGGAGGACAGATTTGTCTGTCCTCCAGCTCTGTTCCTTGCTCTGTTTATAAAGGTGTTTGGGTTTTTTTTTAATCAAATGGATGTTATCTTAGAGATTGTCTCTATGTGCTTCACTCTCAAAGTCTTTACAGTAAAAATGCTGGTGGTTCTCTAAGAAACAATTTTGTCAATAAATAATTCTTAGCAGATGGCAAAGAACCTTAACCTCACTATATCACCTATACTTTCACTGTTTTCAAGTGAAAAAATACTTTTAAACAATTTGCTCTGTATTCATTACTGTTTGAAAACGTGTGAAATTCCAGTCTTCAAGACACGTAAGACCCTAGCCATAAAAAGAAGCAAAACAAAATACGAAACTACGATGGGATTGTATAAAATGATACAGAATGTTAAATTTTATCACACAGATCATAAGTGCTGTAGAAATTTAAATAAGTTGAGGTATTCTAGGCACCAATGGTCATATTTTGAAATTCTTTTTGAAACTTTTCACCTTTTTTTTTGTGCTGCAAGGTAGCAAGGAGATGTGGTGCTTTTGTCAGTAACAACATCTCAGGGTAGAAGTGATTGTCAGTAAGAGACCATACTCTAGCTAAGAGTATATTTGCAGGGTATAGGGGGATGATGGGGAAGATTATTTTTCAAATAAAGGATGCAGAATTAGTAGGGGAAAACAGAGAGAATGAATATTTGACATTTAAATTCTAATATCACATTTGTAGCTTGTGAGTGGGTAACCATTGGATAAAAGTCAGTTGGGTAGACAGCCATTAAAACAATAAATGTTCTAGTACTGTTATTGTTATCATATTCACTGCATATTAATAAAGCGAGAAACTAAAAAAAAAACCTTTGAGGACCTTCTGCATGCCAGCAGAAAAGCAGAAAATGTGAAGGTATGAGACATTTGGTGTAGTACACATGAGTGTATTCTACCTTCTGATTTTTACTAGGCAAAAAAAGAAAATTTCAGAAACTGATCGTACAGTACTGTAGGGGGCAATGCAAGTTGCCGAACTGAATAAATCACCAGGCAGATCAAGAATTAGAATTCACATTGCCTTGACTCTCAATTCCAGCAAGAAATTCTGCCTTTCAGTTATCTTTCCTTTGAAAATGTTTCCTTCACAGTTGTTGAACAAATACACTCCTTTCATGTTATCAAATCTGTTAATTGAGTAATAATTTCATAATTATTTTGCTGAATAAAAGCCATCCTTTGTATGGTATGTTCATAGATCCCATGGACATAAATTAGTCACATTATGGTAAAGATATGCAAAAGCAGAATAACAGAAATTTTGGAAAAATATATAGTTTTTCTAGTTACACTGAAGTTTAATATGTGTGTGCACTTTACTGAAGTAAACTTATAAAATGATATGCTAATTTGTTTTATTTAGCCTGCAAGTCCTGGGCAACCTCTTTCTCCACTTCTCAGACGTTGTACCTCAATCCTGGAGACTATAGTAAGAACTGTACCAGGCCTTCTGCAAGCTGTCTTCCTAATAGCAAAAGTGAAATATTTATCAGGTAGAATGTACTTAAAAACTTAAAATAACTTTTTTATTCTGATGTTGACAAAATCAAGGGTAAATAAACTAAGTACGCCAGTTATATGGAGAATAGTCACATAGATGCGTTTTGTGCACAAATAAGTAATTTTAATCCAAAATAAAATTGTATAATATTCACTATTCTTTAAAAATTACAATAAACTTCTGTTGTTCAAGTGAATAGTTGGGAAAGTACAGTTGTACCACTTAACAAAAAAGTCCATCAGATACTTAGATGGTAGTAAAAATTTATAGTCTTTTGTCCATAATTATTGACTCTTTGGTATAGCCAGATGCAAGTTTTACCAGATGCCTTTATGAAGTGTATTGATTAATTGATAATTAGCTGTATATAATCTGTGATTATGGATAGCTAAAAAAAATAGCCCCAGATATAGAATATTAGCTTTTTAGGACACACAGATGTGTGACTATATACATAATATAGTCATAATATATATAGATATATACCTAATACATACAGTAGACATAGTAGACCAACCATTGGGGCTTATATTTGTGTATCTTTCCTAGATAAATGCCATGCAAAGTAAATAAAATTTATAAAATCATAAGGTTTAGAAACCAACCTAAAGGTATTATCCTAAACAAATATTTCTTACATATAATGGAGATTGAAGATTGACTGACTTTGCTAATTTTTTGGACCTCAATTTTAACTGTTAAAAATAGATGATCTCAAATCTTGTATCTCTAAAATATTCTAGATGTAAAAAGTGGCTCTGTAATAACTTCTTCTGGTTAAGGTCTATTGAGTGACATGGTTATTTCTACTTTGCTCTCAGTTCAAATGGTATTATCTACTAAGTAGTTAAACTGGGACTTTGAGTTCTGTTATATTTTTTAGACACTTATTATTTTGAAAAAATCAGCCTTAACATAGTAATTCTTAATTGCCAAAGTCTCTAGAAATGAAAGTCTCCTATGACCCCATTTTTGAAAACAGCAGCCTTAAATCATTTGAAATAGTGCTGCCATATGTCCAAATAGCAGTGTCCTCATAAATTGCCAAGTACAATAACTTCTAACCCCAGAACTACTCAGAGTTGGACCAGACTTCCCAGGTAAAGGGCACAGACAGAAGCTACAAGTTCTGGGTTTGCCAAAGCCACCTGAGCTTCTGACTGGCTGGCTACAAATTTGGGGTTTCTATGACTCCTCAGGTTCAGATTCACTAGAATGACTCCTAGAATTCAGGATATTGCTATACTCATGATTAGAATTTTAGTATAGGAAAAAGGATACTAAACCAAACCATGGAGAGATGCACAGGGAAAGGCCTGGGAAGGTTCCAGATGTGAAGCTGCCATTGTTCACTGTCTGTAGAGTCAGTACACATCAACATTCCAACACGTATGCATATGACAGTACATAGAGAGCATTAACAACCAGGGCAGCTCACCCCAAGTTTAGAGTTTTTATTAGAGTTTCATTATATAGGCATGGACTGAATCACTGGGCATGTGTGTCCAGGGTCCTGCTCCCCCATTCAGGTAGATAACCTGTAGTTCAGAGCCCCAGTCCTTCCATGGTTGATCTTTCTGGCATGGCTCATCACCGTTGAGTCATATTCTTAACATAAGCTATCTAGGGCTTACTGTTCATCTTCTTACTTATATAAATGATCAAAGCCAACCTCAAACAACAAAGATATTCCTCTCACTCAGGAAATTCCAAGATTTTAAGACTCTCTCCCAGGAACCTGGGACAAAGGCCAGCCAAATTATGTTTTACATAGGACTCTAACAAAGACATACATGCAGGACAGAAGTGTCTTTCATTTTTCACTTCAGGGAAATTGGGCTGCTCTTAGATAAAAGTGTGATATTGTTGGGTTCTTCATTTATATGGCTATTTTCTGCAACACTGATGACCCATTTCTCATTTTTAAATATTTATTGACCTTCTAAGTACTGACCATGCATCTTTCCCCCCATCACTCTTAAAAGGAACAAGATTCTGATCTCAGTCATTCACACAGTCTTCATATTCTTCAGTCTCTTATTTGTAAACCCCGATTCTTTTCCTGTGTGCTTTCCCCCCAGCAGTAACCTCCGGGTTATCTCCTTAATCCTTTTCCTCCTTAAAGAACATGGGAGTGGTAATTCGCACACGTTTATTATACTTAACCTTCCCATTTCCTATTTCCTTCTCTGCCTGTTCGGTTCTCAAGTATTCGAATATATCACAACAATAAATAATCCAATATTATTTATTATGTTTGCTGATTGATTGACACATTTTGTTACTGTGTTTAGTATGTTATTATGCAGCCTCAGCCCGTTACTTATTTATTAATCCTCTGTCTCTAAGAAATTGTTTCTATTTAGATGGATTGTGTCATTGGTTGGGCCTTTGGGAACTGGAAGCTCTAACTGTAAGCCTTGTTTGGTCTGTTGAGGTATCAGGTGAGGTTAAGGAGTAAGATGGAACAGAGAGTAATTTAGGGTCTGTTCTTCCCCAGGGCTCCTAGCGAGGTGGAATGGGGAGCTGGGCTTCTCTACCTACTTAACACCAGTCAGTGAGATGGGTTTAGGCAGATTGCGGTGTGTTACATCACTAGTATAAACTAGAGTTTATACTCTTCCTTCTCTGAAGAGCCTCTTTCTACCCCATCTACCAGCCCAAGCCTAACAGATTCCACCATTCCTGTCATTTTAATTTTGATCATTTCTTCAATCTGAGACTCCCAGATATACAGAGGATGTGTGTCCAAAATATTGGCTGTTACACTTGGCATTTAAAAGGCATATTAAATCACTGTCTCCTATTTCTGAATGTCTGGAATATATCCCTATGCTTTTTTCTGTTATTTTATATACAGTGGTAAAATTTCTGGCCAAGGATGATCATAAGACTATATATCCTTTGTTAATGTAAGTGACAGTACAGAATTCTAGCTATTTAAATATCTGGGTTTTGCAAAACTTACTGTAATGAAATTTTAAGTAAAAAGTTTTTTGATCAAGAAAATAGATCAAGGTACATTTCTAGTCCTCTCAGAAGTAGCAGTGGTGTTTGACTCTGATCTTTTCACAGCTTTCCCTGGTTTGCTCCTTGTGGCTGGCCTGACTTACAGGAATATTATTTCATGAAGACTAGAAAGGGGCTACCTGGGGCAGGTGGGCATGGAACGATCCATAAACTACTCGTGTCCCTCCTCTCTCTCACATCTCTGTCTCTTAGCCATTTGAATTATAATGCTTTGTTTCTCTTACTAGGTGACATTGAAGCAGCTTATAATAACCTGCAGCATTGCCTAGAACACAGTCCTTCTTACGCAGATGCTCATCTCCTGATGGCTCAGGTTTATTTGTCTCAGGAAAAATTCAAATTGTGTTCTCAGTCACTTGAACTTTGTCTGAGCTATAATTTTAAAGTAAGTATTCCAAATTCAGGTGGATAAAACATACCACCCTCCTTGAACCTTTAGCAAGTGGTGACATATTGTATTGTATTTTTTTATTTTTTTGCCTATAATGTTTTGCTAATAAATTTTAATGGAAAAAAGTTTGGATTTACAAGCAGTATGAGAAAAAGTGGAGGTAGCTGTGGTGTAATTAAAAACCTATATGGACTTGGAGAATTTTCTCTCTCTGAATCTGTTTTCTTCTCTGTAAAACTCATATAATAACACCCTACAGTTATAGTGGGCTTTAAGTCTAGTAATGGATGCATATAAAAATAATTGTAAACTACAAAGCATTATGCCATATGTTTTTATGTGTAAGAACTCTGTTTTATTGCTTGTTTCTTTCCTGGATTGTGGGTTTTAATAACTTTTTAGAGTCATCATCAAAGAACACCTAGTCATTTTGAAAATTTTTATGTGGTTTGAGGCTATAGACACACTAGACTTCTATCCCAAGATATTCTGTGTTACATCCATATCCCTAAGCATTAGGGAAAATCACAAGTTCAGGTGCTTCCTGAACTACCTGGAGTCATAGAGGAGCTCCTCAGACTTTTGCTTTGGTTCACAGGGTCTTGAACCCTATTACGTGAGGAGCCTTCAGTGGACTGGAGAAGTCAGGATTTGCAGAAGACAGTGCTCACTTCTTAGGTCAGTAGTCCTCAAGCCTAGTGATGCATTACCACCGTAGTGCCAGTACCTGGTCCCAGTGAATCGAAATCTCTGAAAGAAGAGCAGAAGCACGAGTATTCACGCAGAACCCACTGGAAAATTGGATGCTTAGCTCAGGCTCACAGCCATAGCCTGAAGGATGATTGGAACCTTTCTAGACATTAGGTGGCTGCCCCATCACCTCATTCTGCATCATCTCCTGCCTTTGACTCCTTCTTTGAACTTTTTGTCATTTTCTTATATTGTCTGTATACACCTTTGGTACCCAAAATAAAGATAGAAACTTTGTAACTGTGTGTTTCAGAGTAGTATCAAAGTTTAAAACCAAGTTTGACTGACGTGTTCTGAGATTTTTAATCTTAAAATTACAGAATAAAAGGGAAAAACTGTGTTTCTAGAAATCTAATGACTTGATATCCATACTAGAAGTCTGGATAAGGTATATTCCTTTTCTGAAAACTAAATTTCCTCGAATATATTTGCTAGCCCTGCAAGCTTTTTTTTTTTTTTTTTTTTGAGTTTTTCTTCCATCATGGTAAAAGCCCATAATTCCCTTGTTTGTCACCCCAGGAGGATGCTAGGTAGTGGCAGGTTGCCTGAACCTGATTTAACAATAGGTGATCAAAAAGTTAATAAAAGGACAGAAATAGACCTCATGTATACAATCACAGGTAGACTGTTTGGTGGATTGTAAATTATGTGTTGGCAGTGTAAGCCAAGGAAGTATTTCTGAATACTGTTTTTTTCAGGTGAGAGAATACCCTTTATACCATTTGATAAAAGCTCAGTCTCAAAAGAAAATGGGAGAAATAGCAGAAGCTATTAAAACTCTACATATGGCAATGAGTTTACCAGGAATGAGGAGAATTGGAGCTTCCTCAAAATCAAAATACAAAAAAACTGAAGTCGATGCAAACCATCGTTTATCAATCTTTCTTGAGTTGGTAGAGGTTCACCGCTTAAATGGAGAACAGGTAAGTCAAGTTTTAATTCAGTGGTTCAGCTCTGAACTTGGTTAGACAAGTATATTAGTAGGTAATGAAAAAGCTGAAATTATTTCCTTGCTCATCCGGTCAGATTTAGAAAATTTATTTTATTAGTTTGAACCAAATCATGTCCTTTGCAAGCCCCTGAGGTTAAACATAATTTGCACCTGGATGACCTCAGATATAACTATACTTTCATTAGCTTCCAAGCAAAATAGTAATATATGTATAATATTATAGGAGTAATAACATAGATTACTATGTACCATGAAACATATTAAGGTAATGTAATGAATATAGTAATATAATGTTCGATGAGCTTGGCCACTGTGAAAGATAATAATATAACATGGTTATCATTCTTTGGACTCCTGAAAGGAGACACACACACACACGCACACATGTCCATTCATACTCAGGTACTACTAGAATCAAATAAAAGTACCAACCTCAAATTCTAATAGTTGAGAAAACAGAAGAACTACTTGATGAATACAGCTTTGGTAAATTCATAGGATGATTATAAAATCAAATACTTAAAATAATACATATAATAATAAATAGAAAGCAAGGAAGACTGCACTTTTGAGAGAAGAGTCAAAGCCTTGTAGAAAATGAGGAACTTAACATCATTTATATCTGGTTTTCAGATTACAACAGTTGTTCATCAGTTATTTTGATATTTTAGTGGAAATTAAGAAGGATGTGTCTAGATAACTTGCCAAATCTCAGAATAATTTCTATTTCCCAATATATTAGCCTTAATATATATTTAATTTTTCTCCATTGAGAATGATATTTGCGGTGGGTTTTTCATAGATGGCTTTGATGATATTGAGGTATGTGCCCTCTATCCCTACACTTTGAAGAGTTTTGATCAGGAAGGGATGTTGTACTTTGTCAAATGCTTTTTCAGCATCTATTGAGAGTATCATATGGTTCTTGTTCTTACTTTTATTGATGTGTTGTATCACATTGACTGATTTGCGGATGTTGAACCAACCTTGCAGCCCTGGAATAAATCCCACTTGGTCGTGGTGAATAATCTTTTTAATGTACTGTTGAATCCTATTGGCTAGTATTTTGTTGAGTATTTTCGCATCTGTGTTCATCAAGGATATCGGTCTATAGCTCTCTTTTTTGGTGGGATCCTTGTCTGGTTTTGGGATCAAGGTGATGCTGGCCTCATAAAATGAGTTTGGAAGTTTTCCTTCCATTTCTATTTTTTGGAACAGTTTCAGGAGAATAGGAATTAGTTCTTCTTTAAATGTTTGGTAGAATTCCCCCGGGAAGCCGTCTGGCCCTGGGCTTTTGTTTGTTTGGAGATTTTTAATGACTGTTTCAATCTCCTTACTGGTTATGGGTCTGTTCAGGCTTTCTATTTCTTCCTGGTTCAGTTGTGGTAGTTTATATGTTTCTAGGAATGCATCCATTTCTTCCAGATTGTCAAATTTATTGCCGTAGAGTTGCTCATAGTATGTTCTTATAATAGTTTGTATTTCTTTGGTGTTAGTTGTGATCTCTCCTCTTTCATTCATGATTTTATTTATTTGGGTCCTTTCTCTTTTCTTTTTGATAAGTCGGGCCAGGGGTTTATCAATTTTATTAATTCTTTCAAAGAACCAGCTCCTAGTTTCGTTGATTTGTTCTATTGTTTTTTTGGTTTCTATTTCATTGATTTCTGCTCTGATCTTTATGATTTCTCTTCTCCTGCTGGGCTTAGGGTTTCTTTCTTGTTCTTTCTCCAGCTCCTTTAGGTGTAGGGTTAGGTTGTGTACCTGAGACCTTTCTTGTTTCTTGAGAAAGGCTTGTACCGCTATATATTTTCCTCTCAGGACTGCCTTTGTTGTGTCCCACAGATTTTGAACCGTTGTGTTTTCATTATCATTTGTTTCCATGATTTTTTTCAATTCTTCTTTAATTTCCCGGTTGACCCATTCATTCTTTAGAAGGATACTGTTTAGTCTCCATGTATTTGGGTTCTTTCCAAACTTCCTTTTGTGGTTGAGTTCTAGCTTTAGAGCATTGTGGTCTGAAAATATGCAGGGAATGATCCCAATCTTTTGATACCGGTTGAGTCCTGATTTATATTTAAGAAGAACCAATTCTACCATAGATAGTTGATTTTAAAATGCACTATTTTTTTTACTTGTTAACATTTCTGAAATCAGAATGTCTTATAATCTCTAAAGTTGAGATGAATCCTAAAATAAGTGACATTTTAGATTCATTGAGGTACGGATTTGGAACTGGGGTAATGTATTCAGCAGAGGCATAGCAGAAATTAGGTCCTGGCATAGGCAATAAAGTAGTCTGTTAGTTAATGAAGAGCCATTTGGTACAAGGGAGGATTGTGGACTGGATCCCATCAAGGAGGCTGTAATGAGCATGGCTAAGAGTTTAGGCTCTGGGGTCAGGCTACCCGAGTTTGGGTTCTGAGTCCGTCATTTGTTAACTTCTTAACTCTCCAAATTGCAGTTTCCTTACTGTAAGGTGGGGATAATGATAGCTACATCAGAGGATTTCTCTGAGAATTAAATGCGTGAATATAATGCTGAATGCAAAATAAATGCTTATTAAATATTAGCAGTAGCAGCAGCTCTCGTGTAGCAACCGCCATTGTCCTGGTCATGAAAACACTTTTCAGGGCACCTGGGTCGCTCAGATGGTTAAGCGTCTGCCTTTGGCTTGGGTTGTGATCCTGGGTCCTGGGATCGAGTCCCACATTGGGCTCTCTGCTCTTTGGGGAGCCTCCTTCTTCCTCTTCCTCTGCCTCTCTGTGTCTCTCATGAGTAAATAAAATCTTTAAAAGAAAAAAAAAGAAAACACTTTTCAGCTAACAGATATTCTGAATTTGGTCTCTGAGTTTAGTTTTAAATTTTTGTTCTTTTCAAAAATCTGTCAATATGTCATGAAGGTCCTAACTGTGCTAGCATTTACTGTTCATTCTGAATTAGGAGTAAATCTTCATTTATAATGTAATTTGTTTAACATTTTGAAAGACTGTTATTTTAACTTCATCTTTACAGCACGAGGCAGCAAAAGTTTTACAAGATGCCATTCATGAATTTTCTGGGACATCTGAAGAATTACGTGTTACCATTGCTAACGCAGACCTAGCCCTGGCCCAAGGAGATGTGGAGCGGGCTTTAAGTATGCTTCGAAATGTCACAGCTGAGCAGCCTTATTTCATAGAGGTCAAGGAGAAAATGGCAGATATTTATCTGAAGCACAGAAAAGAGAAAATGTTATATATTACTTGTTATAGGTAAATGATTATCTCAACCCATTGTATTTTGACACATTTACTTCTTAAAATTAATTCTCAAATTTCTTTTTTTCTTTCTTTTAAGTGCTTTATAGTATAGACCCTTTCCATAACATGTTCAGCTACCGACCACAATCACACTAACCAAGCAATTCATTCTCCCTAAGACATAAACCATAGTGATTATGATTATTTCAACCTGTAGCTTACTCTAGATTCTTAGCTGTCCTCCTTCATTATGTGATTTCTAGATCTTCAGTCTTCCTGTTTGGGAGGGACAAAAGCAACAGTTATTTGCATTCTAATGGCTAACGAAAGCTGTGTAATGTAACAGTTCCAGGCCATCTCTAATGCTCAGCGTAATAGCTCTAGCAATAGAAAATTGTGGCTTGGTATGTACTACATTCAGGTGCGGATTACAAATTCTCCTTGGTGAAAGGGCAGGGACTTTAAAAGTTATGTCACATGTTGGTGCCCTTAGGGGTTACTGGGATACACACATTCACCTGCATGCCCGTCTATACACATGGGCACACACACACACAGACACACGCATGGGTTGCTCTTACCTTTCTCCCCAAACAGAAAGATAAACATACAAGCACACACTTTATGTAAGAGAAAATCAGCATGTTTATCTGTTCAGAACATAGCAACATGTTGATGAATTCAGTCATTGGTTCATCTGTAGTTGTGTAAATATCCAAACTTGGAAACTGCTCAGGTTCTTTGTGGGAGCTGAGTGACTTCAAGAAACTGAGCGGCATCCCATGTATAGATGGATGAACTGGCGGTTCTAAATCATATTTTCTGTGGTGTTTCCAAAAGATCAGCACTAACTGTCACCTCATGATAGGAAAACATTTTAAAACAGGGTCATGTTGTTTTGGACGCTCTGGGATGGTGTAGTCAAAGGCACAGGCTTTGTTTCAGGCAGCTCTGACACGTTGGTTGTAGACTTCAGTTCTTCAGCAGCATCTATAAAATTACACTTCCCCAAACCATAGCTTTTGGACCAAATGAATGAGAAACCGTACATTGCAATAGCATCCCATGACATTTTTGTGCCTCCACTCACACATCATTTCAGAATTAGAGATAACAAAACCTATTTCTGTAGCGTGAGAATTGAGATGTTTACAGTCTACCAGTACTCTTGCTACCTGCATTTCAGAAAAGGGAAAGATGGAATGAAAAAGAAAGTTGATCTAGCATAAACAATCTGGGTGTGGGTCTGGGTGGGTTGTTTTTTCTTTTGCAATGTTACACTGTTGGAAATGTCCAAGGTCCTCTGAAGGCTCTTGGTTAATTGAAATAAGTGAGCTTACCTTTTATTTAGTTCATTAAGAAGATATTTGCATTCAGTATACTAAATAGAATTGGTCTAATTTCTAGAGAAATTGCTGAGAGAATGCCCAGTCCACGTTCTTTTCTTCTCCTTGGTGATGCTTACATGAATATACAGGAGGTAAAGTTTCTGATGCTACTGAACTCAGATTAAAAAAAAAAAAAAAATAGTAAAACTCTTTTGTGATTAGCTTCATAGTCTCCTAAAAGGAATTTTTAAATGTTATTTAATATTTGACTATCCAGTCATCCAAACAAAAAGGAGATAACCATTATAATAAAGTTGTTTTCATATTGGGATCCAGTAATTCAACACTGTCATTTGAAACAGAGATGGTACCAGAAGCAAATTAAGAGCTACTGGCCAAAATGGTGTTTACTGATAAGTTATACCTAACACTAGTGACTGTCACCTCTCTGAAGTAGTTAAGGTTTCTAGACTTAAATATGTGCTTTAGTTGTCTTACTGAGTGAATACTGTAGGTGTAGAGCTTTAAATATAGAAATGTTGCCCTTTAATGGGATCCAGCTAAGCTGTTTATTCATTGCTTTTTTTTTTTTTGTATCTGCCGACATTAGCCTGAAGAAGCCATTGTAGCTTATGAGCAAGCGTTAAATCAGAATCCCAAAGATGGAACACTGGCAAGCAAAATTGGGAAAGCACTTGTCAAAACTCACAACTATTCGAAGGTAGGTACTTTATATGTTTGGAATATGAAATTTCAGACCCTGCTCTGTGAGAAGTCTGTTTATATCTTGATGGCTGTAAACTCCAAATTTGTATTCACAAACTGGAATTTATGTTAAAGATTTGCTCAGTGTCTCTTCGTCGCTGCATTTTGCAAAGGCTGGGTCCTAAAGTTAATTCGGGCTTCATCTTACACCTAAACCCTGCAACCCACCAATTATGATGAAGTTGCTGCGGTTGCATCTTTTTCATTATATGACAAAGTCTAACAGATGTCCTTTCTGTTGAACCAGTTTTGGTAAGCTGTATGCTTCCCCGCTGAAACCCCAGTAGGGATAATGGATTTTCCTTTAGTTGTTATATTCTTGTTCTATTCCTGGTAACTACTGAACATACATACAACCACGAGCAGAGTATTTGCATTCACTAAAGTTCACTGGCCTCTGGACTGAAACTGGTAAAAACTGTTTCACCAAGCACCTTTTTAGCTGCTTTTCATAAGAAATGCTAGTTGCCTTGTCTGTTTCACTGTCTAAGAAAAATGGCATATTTAACTGATAGGCAGGTATATGCCTAAGCTTCTCCTGGGTTATTTCTAATTTTTATATGCTTTAAGTCTGTGATATATAAATATCTATGCTTAATACCTTTCTCATTGCCTTATTTTCCTAACTGAAATGCATTTTGTTTAGGCAATCACTTACTATGAAGCCGCTCTGAAAAGTGGACAACAAAATTATCTTTGCTATGACCTGGCTGAGCTTTTATTAAAATTGAAATGGTATGACAAAGCAGAAAAAGTTCTTCAACATGCTCTAGCTCATGAACCAGGTATGAAAGTCTTTCTGATTTGAAAAAAAAGTGTACCTAACCCTATATATCTGATCTGCTTTATGTTTATATTACATAAATGTTTATTTGTATTCTCATTATTACATATGTGACATTGACTATTCATTTATGAGCTTGTCACTCTACTAAAATAAGATACTTGTATAATAACAGTTTTATCAAACAGCCAATTGTGTTATAGAAAGATACTGTACTTTCCAAATGATACAAAGGGAGTTTCCTTTAAATTACAACTACATCTGATGTTTTTATTCATAAAGTAAACACTTTTTTATAATCTTTACTCTTTTAAGTTTTTTTTTTTTTAAATCCACTCTAAAAGATGTGTAAGTCCCAAATTCTCTTGTGAATTCTACTTGCCTTGTTCTTAAACTACCTCCATAGAGGTAACCATTTTTGTGTTTTAGTATATATGTAAATATATAAGTATAATCATAATTTTTCTTTTCAAATGGATTGTTTTTCCTCTCCTGTAATTTTTTTCACAGACAGCATGTGCCAGATATAGTTTGATGTTAGTACATTCATCTCATTTTAATGTCATCATCATAATATTCTATAACGCCATAGTTTTTTGTTTTTTGTGTTTTTTTTTAAACTTTCCTTCAATTATTGGGCATTTGTTTGGTTTTTCCATTCTTTTGATATTAATAAACTGTTATAGTAAATATCCTTGTACTTCATTCGTTGATATACACTTGCTTCTAAATGTGATAAGGTGTGGAAACTGGCCAAATCACAAATTTGGTAGCTTTCTCCTGTGATCCAAGAAATGACCCATATCTGTTGTATTGGTTACCTGTTGTCATTCATACTAGCTCCAGCTCCCCAATCAGGTTCCATCTCTGAGGAAGCAAGGTAGATATGTTGAGTTCATGATTACATTGTTTGCACGGTAGATATGTTGAGTTCGTGATTACATTGTTTCTAGAAACAAGTTCTGAACCATTGGTCTTCACAGACCCTTCTGACCCACTTTGAACTACAGAGAGGATACTGACAGTGTGATCTCAAATCAACTCTTTGCTTCCTCCCCCGACTCCCCAAAAAACTATGTGTATTGAAAATGTAACTGGATACTATTAATTGCCTTTTTAGAAGTTTGTACAAATTTCCTTTTCAATTATCTTTATTTTAAACTAAAATCTATAGCTTACTCATCACCAAAATTTAAAGATTACAGAAGTGAATGCAAGTTGTGTTGTCCTGCTCTTCAGAGAAAACCAATTTACCTTGAGTATCATCCTAATTAGTGTCGCCACCAGGCCTCTCTGTCTCTCTTGCAAATAATCACATACCATATTTTTCCTACCAAAATGGGATCATATTATATGGCACATCTGTAGTAGGCACTCAGTAGCTTCTCTCCATGTTGGTAAATGTAGCTCTTCTTTATTTTCTACTATATGTTAATATCGTAATTTATTTGATGGGCCCCCTACTGGATAGACATTTTAGATTGAAGAAAAGTTGGGGGACAGTACTGAAACTGGGTCCTTGTTTATATACCTCTGTGTGCTTCCTGGAATTGAGTCACGCCCCATGGCTCTTTCTTAAGGCCAAAAATGTCCCATCATTGTGTAGATTAATTAGGGGAAGGGGAAAACACTTCAGTTTGCAGTTCTTGGATGATTGATAAGGCTAGGCATCATTTTTTGTCTGTAGATCACATTTTCTTCCTGGATGTTTGTTCATGTCCTTTGTCTTTGACCCTGAACCTCTGGTACATTACCAGTCACCTGTTACTCATTTGCAGATGTTTTCTCCCAGCCTATCCCCTTTTCTGTTTTTTCAGTTGAATTTGTCATTTCCTCAAATAGAATATTTAATTATTATATATACCAGCCTTTTCCTTTTTTGAGTCCTGAATTTCCTGTCATGCTCAGAAATACTTCCTTCATCCTAACATTGTAAAAATATTCTTTTATTTTTTTCTGGAATAATCCATATGCTTTAATCCACATACAGTTTTTCTGTATCGTTTCCGAAATGGAGAACAGTTTTATTTCAGTGCATTTTACTGAGATGCCACCTTTGCCATAATAAACTTATTTATATGTATGACTGATTCTGGGAATCTTCCTTTTCTTGCCCTGAGGTATTTTGCTTTTGCCAGTGTCCCTATCCACTGTAAATGTCTTGAGACATGTGATAAGGTCAGCCCAACTCTTTAAGTTTTCTAGTATTTTCAAAATGGTATTTTAATTTAGCTTTGATGAAATTGGTGTTAAAATTCTTCTATTTCGGGATGCATTTACTATATAAAGTGTTATTTATTTCCATAAAAATATTTACATGGGTCTGTCAGACCTTGGTTGAAACACTACAGATGGCCTTACATATGCATTTTTGAAAAGGCTGTGAAAGGAAATTCAAGTAACATGTTCTACTTGTATGGGTGTTAAGTTTATTACATTTAGGTAATATAAATGCTTTCATGTAATATTTGTTGAGCATTTCATTATAAATTATGTCATTAATGTCCACATTTGTTTTTGAGAGGACTATAATTATCTCCATCTTTAAGTTAGCAATGTAGTCTCTTGACATACCCCCCTTCATCTAGCTGAAGGAGCACCTGGGTTCTAAGCATCTTGAACTTGGTTTGTCAGCTGGAATTCCTGTCTGCCTCTTCACATCTGTTCCGCATGCAGCCTTCTTCATCTCAACAACAACTTTGTCCCTCTTAGCCATTGCTGAGAACCCGAATCCTAGCCATCACCCTTGTCCCTGACTGTAGGAAATCCTGTTGATTCTACCTTCTGAATATATTCAGAACCCCACTCTGTGTCACTCATTCCACAGCTGTCCCCTTGTACAAACCTTCATTGTCTCAAGTGGATTATGGTGGTCACCTTCCAGCTGGTCTCCCTGTTCTGTTCTCAGCCCCACACCCCTTCTGTAGCCTCTCTCAATAGTAGCAGCATCGAGCCTTTTAAACAGAGTAGGTCTGCTCTTGTCTTCTCAAGCTCACTGCTGTCTCCCGTTTCCCTCAGAGTTAAGCCAAAGTCTTCACAGTGGGGTATGGGTCCCTTCTCACGAGTACAGCGTTGCTCCTCTGACCCACTGTGACGGCCATCTCACAGTTTCTCTTACCTGTGAGGTGCCAATAACAAAACCTGCCCCTCCGGCTGAGATTTTAAAGAAACTATGTATATAAATCACTTTTATACATATGTGGCACAGACCATACACTTGATAGTGGAAGAAACATAGTTTTGTTATTTATCTAGGGTTCTTTTATAGCTCTTAAATCACAAAGTAATAATACCAAGTATTTAAATAGTACTTACCAGGTATTAGACTACTTTAACTGCATATGCAAACTTATTTCATAACTTAAAAACTTTTTAAATTTTACAACAACACTATGAGATAGGTACTATTACTTCCACTATTGTACAGATGAAAGAGAACCACAAGCTGGGTAAGTACCTCGTTCAAGGTTATAGAGCTAGTAAGTGAGAAGGCCTCGATTTGAAACCAGACAGATTGCCATCAAAGTCGATGCTCTTAAAGACCATATTTCATTGCTTATCAAGTATCTATTAATTTAAAACAACAGTTATCATCTCCATTACCCCATAGCAACTAGTCTATATTATTTTTTAATAACTTCAGTAAAGATGTTTACAGATTTAAAAATGAACATTGAAAATTTTATGTGTATTGTGACATCATCTCTTAATGTATGTGTAAGAAAACCCTTTTTCTTATCCAGTTCTTTAACTTTTCTTCCAGTTAGATGAAAATCCTCAATCTTTTTTTTTTTTTTTTTAATTTGACCATCCTTCGGTTAACTGGCAAAAAGTTTTCAACTTTATTCAATTGTTCAAAACCGTTCTTTCTAAAGACCAGTTTTAAAATTTGTGGAAAAATGTAAACATTCATTTAAAATGAATATTTTTCCCCATTATCTTCTCTCACAGTAAATGAATTGTCTGCTCTCATGGAAGATGGACGTTCTCATGTTCTTCTAGCAAAAGTTTATAGTAAAATGGAAAGACCTGGTGATGCAATCACTTCATTACAACAGGTAAATGCCACTGCTTGTGAGTGGCTGTGCGTGAGTGGCTGTGTGTGGGAGGTGGGAACAGAAGGCAGTATGCCACATGTAAGAGGAAGACAATTTATTTTGGCTCAACTGCGACAGAAAATAAGCCAAAATAGAAATAATGATTGAATGCCAGTGGGTTGTACTGCTTAAATGTGTTATTGCTAACCAATATAAATATATATATATATATATATTATATATAATATATATTAGAGCGAGTTGATATTTTTAAATCTTTTATAGCTGAGGAAGTTTGGTTTAATCATTTGTGTAAAGTCATATGACTAGGGTCATAGGCAGGATGTGAACTCATTTTTTTTCTCTTTTGTTTGTTTTTATCTTCCTTAATTTTTCTTAATATTCTGAGGTTTTCTAAGGAGAGGTTTTATACATGTTTGCTTGCATGTATTCCTAAGCACCTGGTGGTTTTTGATGATTTTTCAATTTCTAGCTTGTTGACTTTTTTTTTTTAATAAATGACTTAAATTTTATCTGCAGCACCCTGCAGCTACCAAGGTCATCATGGTAACTTTCTCCTATTTTTCATTCCCCGTTAATGTACTATGTTAAATTGATTGATTTTCAAATGTTAAACCACCCTTATATTTCTTAAATGTCACTTTGTTATGAATTTTAATGTCAAAATTTATATGTCTATGTTCCTGAGGGTGTTTGGATCTCTAAGATTATTGTTGTTTCTTTAATATTTGGAACAATTCAGAGTTAAAACCATTTGGACCTTGACGCTTCACTGATGGAAGATTTTGATTAGTGGATTCAACATCTTTACAATTCAGACTGATCATTTTTAAACTTCTTACATTAGTTTGAATGGCTGTATTTTTAAATTTGTTCATTATATGTTCTTGTTTTTGAATGTGCTGTAAAAATGTCATCTTTTATGGCCTGATATTGGTGATTTTATTTTATTTTCCTTCTACTATTAATGATCAATTATGCCGGGAGTTTCATATCTTAATATTTTCAAAGAACCATCCTTTGCTTTTCTGGCTTCATTAAATGTTTTCTGTTTATCTCATTAATTACTTTCTTCTACTTTTTTTGGATTTGGTTTGCTGCTCTTTGCCTAGCTTTGCCTAGCTTTGAAAAAGTATGTTAGGTAATAGATTAGTTAGCCTTAGTTCTGTTCCTTCTCATTTAAGTTGATAATTTTTCTCTAAGTATTGCTTTGACTACCTCCCACAAATTTATTATTACTCAGTTCATAATATTCCTCCTTTTCACTTTGATTGCTTCTTTAACAAATGGGTTATTTCCAGGCACTTCTGATTTTCTTGTTATCTTTTTTGGGGAGGGGTACCCTTAATCCATTTCACTATTTTGTTCATCCCTCTAGCCCCTCCCTTCTGGCAACCACCATTTCTCTGTATTTGAGTCCTTGTTATCTTTTGGATGTCGATTTCTAATTGAATTCTACTGTGGTCAAAGACCTACTTTGAACAGTTCAGTCCTTTGATATTTGTTAAAGCTTGCTCTCTGTCCTATATTTTATAATCAGTTTTGGTATAGGTAACTTGTGGATTTAAAATAATGTGTTTCTGTCATTACTGAGTGCTTAGTTCAGTATGTGTCAGTTAAGTCAGGTTTGTTAGTTGATTTTTCCTACATCTTCTCAGAACTTAAGTAGAACATAGAGTACTTCACTAGCAATCCTGTATGCTTTCTAGAATACCATAGTACTTGCCATCTTTTGACCTTATTTTCATGTACCCAGAAGAGTTCTGCATTCTCCAGATAATTTACCAAATGTTTTGACTTTGAGCTTTATTTTTTTTAAGGATTTTAGTCATTTATTTGAGAGAGAGAGAGACAAAGTGATAGAGGGAACACAAGCAAGGGGAGTGAGAGGGGGAGAAGCAGGCTTCCTCCTGAGCAGGGGTCCCGATTTGGGGTTCAGTCCCAGGACTCTGGGATCATGACCTGAGCCAAAGGTAGATGCTTACCAACTGACTTTGAGCTTTAGCTAACAGTGTATGTGTGTATGTGTGTGTAAAACAACATTTCAATAATTTGTCCAATATGTCCAATTCTTTTTATTCCGGTTGTGAATGATTTGAGATTGGGTCATTAGATTTCTGTGATACCCATCCAAGTTTATGATTTCATTGCAACATGTCATCTTTAAAGTGTTAATATCTTATCCTTAATTGTTGGTATGTTTTATCCCTATTTTCTGATCACATGGTAAGAAAATGATACCTAACTCTGGGATAGCTACCATTAGCTACAAAAAAAGTGTAATATCAGTAAACTTAGATGTTTAAAATATTTTAGAAGTGAATTTGGCCTATTTTACCTTTTGGTGACTATTACTAGTCCCAGCTGCCCTGTTTATGTGAGTCCTTATATTATATGAGTGTTGTATCCTAACATGCAACACTAAGAAGAGAATAAACAGTATACATGGTTAGACTATCTCAGTGAACCAAATTTAATTAATTTTAAGCATATATGTTATAGCACGGAGGTTATCCTCTTTGAATAAATTTAAAGAGCCATAAAATTCTTCTCAGTTGTTAACATTCTCTGCATTCTGATCTTCAAAAAGATAAATCTTGAGTTAACAGTTCAAAAGCAACTTCAAGTTTATTTATTTAGGAACCATTTATTGAGCTCAATGCCCACATTATAAGACTTTAGGAGTTCCATCAGAGTATTTTGCATTGTTGCTTAACATTTTAGGCAGTGGCAGAACTGCTACATTAGAGAAGCCCCAAGTCTTATTAATTCTACTTTCTAAAAACTTCAGATTTCTGAAATGACTCCACATTTTTCTGTCTTTTGTCTCTGTCACCTTTTGCCCTGTCCCACATATCTTTTGCCCACACCCCTCCATTAGCCTCCTAACGGATCCCTATCTTTTCCAATCTTGTTTCATTCCAGTTAGTTTTCCTCAACACTAGCATGATTGGTCTGAAAGACAGACCTGATCTTGTTACTCCATTGCTTATAGACATGTAGTAGTAACTGCTCTGTAGAAAAAAATTGCCCTCTAGAATAAAAAAAAAAAATTATTTAACAAACTTAGCTGATGTAAATTTTCTCTGTCTTTCTAACCAATTTTTCCTTCTAATTCTTTGGTCAAGCAATAGTATCCCTTACATTCTTTTCTTCACCTATAATTCCTAATGCCTGTACTCCAGTTCCATCTCCTTTATTTCTCCCAAACTCACGTGGGTGTAACTACCAGTAATTCTTTAAATCTCACTTCACCTCCAAGACTAGGTTAGGTCTCGTATTGTGTACTATCGTAGGAACTGGTATTTCCTAGCCATAAAACTCCTCATAATTGGCTGTAATTATTTTATTATCTATCTTTCTGCTAAAATTAGAATTTCAGTGAATGTAGTTATAAGCCCATGTTTTGTGACCCTAGCAAATGCTTGCCTCATTAGTTTTCTGTGCCATGTAACAAATTACCACAAATTTTAGTCAATGGAAACAAAACACACATTTATTTTTTCCACAGTTTCTGTGGGTCCATATTCTGGACATGTTTTAGCTGGGTCCTCTACAACGTGTCAGGATAGTCAAGGTGTGACCAGGGCTGGGTTCTCATCTAGAGACTTGTCTAGGGGAGGATCTACTTCCAAACTTACACAGGTTATTAGCAGAATTCATTTGCTCAAGGCTGTAAGACTTAGGGCTCCAGCTTCTTGTTTGCTTCTTGTTGCAGATCCTAGAGGTTCTCACACTCTAGAGGTTCATCATCTCCTTGCCTGGTAGGCCAGCTGATATGCCTACTTAGTTCTTCAAACCAGTAAGGGGGAAAGGCTGTAGAATGAATCTGCTAACAAGACATAGTCTTACGTGATGTAATCATGGGAGTGACGTTCTATCATATTTGCCATATCCTGTTGGTTACAAGCAAGTTCTAGTTCCCCACCTCACACACAGGGTGATTATACAAGGGAGTGAAGACCAAGAGGTGAGGGTCATGGGAGTCATCTTAAAATCTGTCTGTCTTGTTAGGTGTTTGAAATTTTAGTTGAATGACTCAAAAGAAACCATACATTATTTTAATTTTTTAATTGCAGGAAAAATTACGAGGAAAAAAATCACTTTTTGGCATATTAAATTAACCATCTTTCCTGTGAAAGTAAAATCTAAATAAATCAGATATAAACAACCCATGTGCCATAAAACACTAACAATTTACTGACTTTCTAACTTTATGTAGTTTTAAATAATATGAACGGATTATTTTTGCTTCTTTCATTTAACATTCATTTGTGTGGATTTTTCCATTATGTCTATATAAGTCCATTTACTCTTTGTTAAGTGATTGCATAAATGCATTAGTGGATGCTTATCTATAGCTCAAAGTTAAATTTTTATTGTGAAAGCCTGAAACATAGGATTTCTCTGTTACTTACAATTTAACATATAAGCAGTAATGTGATACTCTGATTTTTTTTTTTTTTAAGATTTTATTTATGAGGTTCGGGGATGGCTTAGTTGGTTAAGCCTTTGGCTCAGGTTATGATCTCAGGGTCCTAGGATTGAGTCCTGTGTTAGGCTTCCTGCTCAGTGGGGAGTCTGCTTCTCCCTCCCCATACCTGCTCATTTTCCGTCTCTCTCTCTCTCTCACACACACACACAAAAATAAAAATGCTTTTTAAAAATTTTATTTATTTATTTTACACAGAGAGAGAGCACACAAGTAGACAGAATAGTAGGTAGGCAGAGGGAGAATCATGCTTCCTGCTAACCAGAGAGCCTGATGCAGTGCTCCATCCGCATCCTGGAATCCCAGGACCCTGGGATCATGACTGGAGCTGAAGGCAGAAGCTTAACCAGCTGAGCCACCAAGGCGCCCTGATACTCCAACTTAATTTGTATATTTTATTTCAATGTGATCTTCAGTAAGATATATATGTATACAATAAAGCTATTGAGGTAGAAAGGAAAAATTAAGTCTATAGAGTAAGATATTTATACTTCATTCCACCCAAGGATTTTAGGGAATTCATAAAATGAGCGGAGAGAAAAGTAAATGCATTGACAATCAAGGTTAACATAGTTATCATAACAGATAATTAAATTAAATTTAGTTCTTGTCTTTCTGGAATCCAAGGAAAAAAATAGGGAATAATATCAATTCTTTGAAAGAATTTTATTCTGTATGAAAATGTTTTGTAATGATCATTGTATATACTTAGAATAATTGAGAATATTTTATGAAATGCCTTTAATTATAAATGCAGACAACTTTTTCTCAAAAAATCTGCCCTGATTATTTACCTTTAAGAAAATGCAAAGCATAGGGGCACCTAGGTGGCTCAGTCAAGCGTCTCCCTTTAGCTCAGGTCATGGTCTCGGGTCCTGGGATTGAGTCCCACGTCTGGGCTCCCTGCTCAGTGGAAGCCTGCTTCTCCCTCTGCTACTCCCCAATGCATGCTCTCTTTCTCTCTCCCTCTCAAATAAATAAACTCTCTTAAAAAAAAATGCAAAGCATCACAAAATCTAACTTATAAAAATGTTTCTCTAGGAAGTTAAGCTAATGAGATCTTACCTGACTTTTTAGAGATTTAGTTGATGAAGATAAAAATTAGACTATCCAGAGAATGAACTGTGTATCTTTTAGACCTAGGGTGATCATAGAGGTTATCATTCAAGTCAAAATACTTTTGAAAGGGAAAAAGGCAGAATTAATAATTAAGCTGGCACAACAAGTATAAAAGTTACTATAAGACAGAAAGATAACGATCACTGTATTTAGACCAGTTATTGCAGAGTTTTTTGTCTATGAGTGTGTGTGTGTGTGTGCACCTGTGTGCAAAACCATACACACCAATATTTACATATATAAAAAACCATGAAATACACAACTGTACACATATCTTCTGTACTTAAAAAACAGACATTAATATAACAAAAATAAAAATTTCAGGAAACAGTATTAACCTTTACTACTATATACAGCATTATTTTCTAATCTTTCCTCTTTTGTTTCCAAAAGAATGCTTATTGTGATGCCTTAATTTTATGACCCATGGTTCTAAAGAATACTCAGCTTTAGACCATCTTCATCATATACCGGTTGTCAACCAACATTTTGACAGGAGTCCCCAGAAGGGCTCCCTGTTGTAGCAGAATGTGTGGCAGATGGTGGGCATTTACTCTTTGTTAAATGAATGCATGAATGCATTAGTGGATGCTTATCTATAGCTCAAAGTTAAATTTTGTTGTGAAGGCCTAAAACATAGGATTTCTCTGTCACTTACAGAAGGAAGGTACTCAGTGTTTCAGAAATCAAATCTGTAGGTGATGAGGCTGATAACTTCCCATTCAGCAGCCTACAGTACATTCTTACCTTGAGACCCCTGCCTTCTTTCTGGGTATCTATGTATAGCATGGGACCTCATATATACCACCAACTGATTAGTCATTTTCCTGTCATTAGGCATTTGAGTTGCTATTGATTTTCTGATTTGTTGCTATTGTTTTTTTTTTTCTTTTTACAAAAAAGAACAGAGATTGTTTTTTCCTTATAACATATAACAGTGGTTCCTTTTTTTTTTTTTCAAAGTAATATCCATAATACCTAAGAGTAGAACAACAAAGTTCAGTAGTCTGATTAGTTTTATCAAGTTAGCATGTTTTGCTAGGGTAAAGATTGGACTCATTCGTATGCCATCAACAATATATGGATGTACTTACTCTCTGAAACCTGCCAATATTTGATTTAGTAATTTTTAGATACTAGTTTATTAATTTAATAAACACTTTACATTTCCACTTATTACATCTAGATTCTTTTTCAGATATTTGTTTCATGGTTGCATTTCCTCCTTCGTGAGCTTTCTGTATATAATCCTTATAACAGTGGGAAAAGACTCAGTAATTTTCTTATACTTCATTTGGAAAGAGATGTGCACGCTGGCTCATTTACAAACAAACTCATGTTTAAGACCTCAATTAAGACATTTTCTTTGGATCAGGCTTTGTTAGAGTGAGGGCCAGTAATGCTTAAATAGATCTGTGCAATTATGCTGCATGTGGGTTATTGGGAATTGTTTAATTTATTTTCTCTTTCTTTTTTAAATTCCTTTTTATCCTTATTTTTTTCTAGGCTCGAGAATTACAAGCTAGGGTACTAAAACGTGTTCAGATGGAACAGCCAGACGCAGCTCCCGCACAGAAACACTTAGCGGCTGAAATTTGTGCAGGGATTGCAAAACATTCTGTTGCTCAGCAAGACTATGAAAAAGCAATTAAGTTTTATAGAGAGGCTCTTGTTCATTGTGAAACAGATAATAAGGTCAGTACCTTTATAAAATTGTCACCACCTTTTATTCCAGATGTCATCTGTTACAAAATTCTCACCAGCTTATTTGTAAAAAAAGAAATGTAATAAAAACACAAGCTAAATAAACATCTGTTTGTAGAAATTCTTTGAAATCCTTATATGATGCCTTAAATTAATGATGTTAAGAGTTTTAAAATTATTATAGGAAAATTGTTTTAATTAAAATAAAATAAATCTGTAAGCTCTGTTTTAATAATCACTTTAAAACAATGTCTCAATGTTGAATATCTGAATCTAGGTGATTCGCTTCAGTTTACCAAAGTGCAGTTGTATACCTCTGTATTTCAATTGCTGTTTGGTGCTAGATGTGCAAAAAAAGTGACTATATTGAATCTCCTACCTCAAGTGGCTCAGCATGAGAATAAATGTAAGGATAATGTTGGTATAGAAAACTTCTTTACATCTGTGGTTGTGTAAATTAAAATCCTGTTCTCTCAGATCTTGATAGATGATTAATTTAAAAAACTTATTATATGGCTAAATACTTCTTTTTTCCCTTTTTCTTTCAATTTAAATTCCAGTTAACATACAGGGTAATATTAGTTACAGGTGTACAATATAGTGAGTCAACACTTCCATACATCACCCAGGGCTCATCACAGCAAGTGTCCTCCTTAATCCCCATCACGTGTGTGACCCTCCCGCCCCACTTCCCCTCTGGTAACCAGCAGTGTGTCCTCTGTGGTTAAGAGTCTTTCTTGGTTTGCCTCTATCTCTTCTTTTTTTCCCCTTTGCTTGTTTTGTTTCTTTAAATTACACATATGAGTGAAAGCGTGTGGTATTTGTCTTTCTCTGACTGACTTATTATTTCATGACATGGAACAAAAGACAGCCATAAGTTAGAATTTAAGGTTTTAAATTGAATATTTTGATATGAATACAACTCAGATGTAAGGCAAAAGTAACCTTTAAGGCATAACCAAACAGGTACCTTGTTCAGTGGTGGCTGAGGGAAAGCTGTGAAATCTGAAGCATACCTTAGAAATCATCTGCTCCAGGCCTTTTATTTTTCAAATGAGAAAACAGGTTTAGAGAGATAACAGGGACTTGGGCCCACCATGGAGAAGCCTGGACTAGAATCTAATCTCTGATTTAAGACCGGTGTTTTTTTCATAATGCTTTATGTCTCTACCTTTCGAGTAGGTTGCTACCGGTTTTCCCCTGTTGCCAGTATATACGAGAAAGTAGAACTGAATATGCCCATAGTTTTCCTGCCTCCTCAGACTTGGCATTTTTATTGCCATCACTTTTGGTCAACTAAGGCATAATCTGTGTCCAGACATTATCCTCACTCACATTTTATTCCAAACAGTTTCTGACTGACCTTGTGCTTTCTCTGTAGATAATGTTGGAGCTGGCACGATTATACCTGATACAGGATGACCCTGAGGCCTGCCTACGGCACTGTGCTCTCCTCCTCCAGAGTGACCAGGACAATGAGGCCGCCACCATGGTTAGTCCCTGAGACTTCAGTGCCATAAAGGCAGCTGTGTTTTATATTTCATGGGGAGGTTTCAAATTTTTTCTCATAAAACTAATACTAGAGAGACCTAGCTTGCGTTGGCTTTTGGAAGAAATGATATTTTTAACATCAGTGGTACATTTTACCAGTAAAGACCAGAGTTGTTTTGTCTTAATAAGAATGGAAACCTGGATGAGGCCTTTACTTGCCCTTGCAGGCCTCATTAATTTTTCTCGATGCCAAAGAGGACACTTGGTCAGGAGTTCCTGTGATAAAGCTGTAGTTGGCTAAAGACTGTTTTAAAGTACTTGCCCAGACCCACTGGACCCATTTTAAAGCTTTTGTGGGACTTTTGGAGTTACAGAAGAAAGCTCTGTATACCTGTATATCATTCTAAGATGGTGTGTTTTGGAGTTTCGCTTTGCTTTCCCATTTTTCCTGGGTTGAGGTGTTCGTTAGCTTTCAGACAGCTACATAGATGATGGTGCTAGAGGTTCATTGAAAGTTATAATTATAACTGAAAAGAAGTATAAAAAGTATCCCTTTTAAAACACACAATAAAAGCTCAGTAGATCTTGCTTATTTTAAATTCCTTTGAAATATTGAGGGTTTAAGAGTGTTTGGGGTTGTTTTTTTTTTAATCTTCCCGTCATTTTAGCCAAGTCCAAGGAGGCATCTTCTCAATAATAACACATAGAGTGTGCAATTCCCTTCAAATTTCTGTTTTTAAAATAACCACTTGAAACATATTTTCTGCTAAAAATAAAGCTTTGCAAACAGAGCGATCTGTTTCACATCCTTAATTATCTTCTGTTAGGCTGATATCCGTGCTAATTTGCTTAAGGTATACTTGAATTTTAAATGGCTCCTTTTTATAATCTTTGCCCTCCTCATGTGTTTCATATGTGTTTGCATAGCCCTGACTCTGTTTGGTAGGAAAGATGTGCTTTCTAAAACATATGGCAATATTTTTAGAACCAACTTTTACCTTTATAGATGATGGCAGATCTCATGTTCAGAAAACAGGACTATGAACAAGCAGTGTTTCATTTACAGCAGCTTTTAGAACGCAAACCAGGTAAATATCCATTGATGATGTTTTTTCTAATGCAATCACTTCTTTCTCCTCTTTTTGGCTGTTATGGAAGCCTGGAAGCCTCAGTGGCTGTCTGCTTGGTCCACACTTGCCCTTGAGCAGCTGGGATAGGTATGAGGAAAATGTTACCCCGTGGACTGGCTTTGCGTTAAATGATGACCACAGGCCTCCGTGGGCCCTCAGATGCGGCCGGGCCATCCCGCTATATTTCTGTAATGATTCACTCACTCACCTACTTTTCACGCTTTCTCTTCCCTCCTCAAACCTCCAGTCCACTCTGCCCGTTCCTTGTTCTCAGCTAAAAATGTTACCTCCTGTTTGAGTAGGAGAATAGGAGCAACTGGAAGAGAATGTCTCCATCCACCTGTCACCAAGTGTGCCTGCTCCCAGCGGTCCTCTTCCGCAGGTCTGCCATCCCACATGCAGCCAGACTTGTGTCTCTCTCCTGCTCCCCACGCGTTTCCCCCTCCGCACACAAACATGCTGTGGTAGCCCCTTGCTAAATGTATTAATAAGTAAAAACTAATTCTTAACTCTCCTTCCATCGACTGCTCCATTCTTCCATTTCCTTTTCTAGCAAATTGCCTCGCAGCAGTGCTGAAGCCGTTTCCAGCCGGGCTGTGTCCCCTCTGCGCGGCTCCCGCCGGGAGGGAAGCTGCTTCTGCGCTGCCGGGTCCTGCCTTCATTTCTCAGCTCTCCGCCTGCTCGGCCTGTCCTCCTGCTGAGCGCAGCTTCTGCCCTCCCTCATGAAGGACTTTCTCCACTTGCCTGCTGGCATGCTAGGCTTCCCTGGGTTTTCTTCTTTCCGCTGCCCACCCCTTTGTTTGATCCATTTCCTCTTTATGACCTGTAAATCTCAGAATATTCTAGACCTTGGCTCTTGAACGTTCTCTTTTTTTATACATTCAGCCCGCTGGGTGACTTCATCCAGGCCCGTAGCTTCACAGCCCATGTATGTGCTGGTGTCTCACAGATGTGTGTCTCCCGTCCTGCCTCACACACACACACCACCGTCTGTGCACGTTCCCATTCCACAGTCCTGGGATCTCCGGCTTCATGTGTCGGTGGAGAACGGTTGATCTTTCCCTTCAAATCTGCTCCTTCTCCCTACCTCACCCCAGTCAATAGCATCACCATTTACTCACTTAGTCAGGCCCTAATTCTTACAGTGACCCCTGGCTCATCTTACAGTGACCCCTGGCTCATCTTTCTCATCTTTCTCATCCCGCCTACCAGCTGATCCCTGTTTGCTCTACCTTCAAGGTCTCTCTGGAACCCCGTCACCTTTTACCCCTTGTGCTACTGCCACCTGGGCTCAGCCATCGTCATTCTCTGTCACGTCGATTATGACTGCTCCATTGTCATAGCACACCTTGGTTTCTGTTCCTTTCCACTAGACAGTTGAGAAATGCTTTCAGCTGAAAGGAGTGGGGACTCCCCGCCTGGAAATTCCAATGGCTTAAGTAATTATGGCTTTTTATTTCTCGCTTATGTAAAAGAAATTTAAAAGTAGGTTATGCAGGGAGTGGCATGGAGGGTCCACAGTGTCATCAGGACACCTGAGTCCTCTGCCTTTTTCGTCAGTCGTCACCAACCTAACTTCCGTTACCTCGCAGTCCAGGATGACTGCACCTCTAGCCTCAGTGTTCCAGGGTCGGGATGGGGAAGGGAGGCTGGGGCAGAGGGGAGCTGAAAGGCATACCTCCCTTGTGAGCCATCTTTTTTTTTTTTCCCTTTAAAAAACTCCTTTCTAGAAGCACCTTCATGGCTCCCAAAGATGGTAGGAAATGTCATCTTTTAGCTGAACACAGTACCACAGTGGATAAAATCAGAATTCTGATAGGAGGAAAGGGATGGTAGATATTAGGCAGGCAACAGTCCAAGCAGGTTAGTGCCCTGCTCTTCCGCCTTCCTGGGCTGTGCTTCTCCCAGACAGCCTGGTGGCAGCAGATTCCTTCTCTCAGGACATGGTGCCAGCCATGCCGCTTCCTGGGAGCGCCCTTCCACGGCCGTCCTGGATCAGCAACGCTTCTTACTGCTCTCTCCATCTTTCTATCTTGCGTTTTGTTTTTGTATCTCACCCTTGCAAAACAAAACAAAACAAAAATTACAAATCCTAGAACATACACGTCAAGTGGCCAGAGAGTTGTCTTCGTTGCTGTGCATCCGGGTTTTAGAACAGTATCTGGCTGGCTCGGGGTTCAGTGAATTTTGACTGGAAAGAAGAGTGGCAGGAGCAGAGGAAAGGGGACACAGGAAAGGAGGGTACAAACAGTCATATGTGTTACTTCTGTTTCTACCAAGGAGAGTTTGAAGTCTCAGAGGAGGCCTAAAGCTGTCATTCGGTTCTTGTAAACCCTGATGCCTTCATGGCGGGGTGATGTGGGCAGTCAGAGCTGCCTGGTCTGGGCAGCGTGGACAACAGGGCAGCTGTCTCTCAAGTAGGGCAACTCAAAGAACCAGATGTCCTCTCCCTGTTGTAGGTACTAATGCTTCTAAAAAGTTTGCATTTGAGAACAACACTTTCTGCTTATAAATAAAGTACCCCTGGCCAGGGTCAAGGCGAAAGCAAAAAAGTACTGTCTATCTTTGTTGTCATATCAGCATTTTTCTTTGTATTGTTTTTATTATATTTTTAAGTGTTCTCCTACCTCTGGATTGCCTCAGGCCATGTGCTTGTTTCTTGGCCTCGTTGGTCCCAACTTCTGCTGTGTGTTAATTACGTCAACACCTTACCTCTTCTACTCTGTAGCAGTCCAAAATCCAGGCCCATCCTGCTGGCTCGCTTGCCCAAAGTGGATTCTTGCTTTCCTTAAGCCTAAGTTATTTTTCTTGTGCCATTTCTCTCCTGGGTTCCAGACTTGGTTGTATCCTTTCCTGCTTCTCTGAACCACCTCTTAAAGAGCTATACATACTATTTTCATTCTGTCTCAAGCTGTTCACATATTGTAGCACTTCCCTCTGAGAATAATCCAACCTGATTTCCTTAAAAAACACACCTCTGCCCTTGCAAATATTTTTAAGGTATTGATGACACTGGAGTGTTCACATAGGAGATTTGAAGACGCCCTCACCTGCCATGTGTGTTTTGTCTCAGCCGGTAACTCAGCATCAGCATTCTTTTCAAATAAATAGTAGTCACATTGGTTTAGTCGATTGCCAACTTTGGACTGTTTATGAACAAATACAAAAGAAATTATTTATAAATTTAGTATAAGGATCTTGTACTCCAGAAATAATCAGTTATCAAATGACATACACCCACACCTCCAAATCTTTGGGTGTTTCTTTTTCCTTTTGCCTATAGTATACTTTGCCTTCTTTCTTCTTCTCCTTCTCTGTCTTTCCCAACACATAATCCAAAACCTACTTACCCTTTGCCAAAAACCTGTATCTTGCTGCCACCACCTTTCTCATAAGATGCCTCATGTGATGCTGAGTAGGGTGACCATCCACTGGCATCTGCCCAAGACTGGAGGATTTCCTGGACAATGTGGGACTTTTTTTTTAAAGATTTTATTTATTTATTTATTTGACAGACAGAGATCACAAGTAGGTAGAGAAGCAGGCAGAGAGAGGAAGGAAAGCAAGCTCGCTGTGGAGCAGAGAGCCTGATGTGGGCTCGAGCCCAGGACCCTGGGATCATGACCTGAGCCAAAGGCAGAGGCTTTAACCCACTGAGCCACCCAGGCACCCGCAATGTGGGACTTTTAATACTAAAATAAAGACTCAACAAACTGGGATGAGTTAATCGCCCCAGTTCTGGAAACCTTATGCATACATTTATTTGTCTTCTCCATGAGACTGCAAACTCCCTGCATTGGCGATCATGTCGTGTTCATCTTACATCCCTGCCTGACATGTAGATGGTGCAGAAGAAATGTTTACTGGTTGAATGGATCAATAAATGACTCAAATACCTACTCATTTAAAAACACAAAATGTTGAGAAAATTGTTATTGTCTCTCATATTTTATGTATTCTATGCTTTATTCCCAGTAGGATTCCATTCACAGATGTGTTTTGTCAGACTTACATATCTATACTTTGTGCATGAATTATAGGACATCCTTGGCATCACATGTTACACCTTAAGTTAATGCTGTATTTTAGCTTACCTTAGAAATGTATTATCGGGGCACTTGGGTGGCTCAGTGGGTTAAGCCTCTGCCTTTGACTCAGGTCATGATCTCAGGGTCCTGGGATCCAGCCCCGCATCCTGCTCTCTGCTCAGTGGGGAGCCTGCTTCCCTTCTCTCTGCCTGCCTCTCTGCCTACCTGTGATCTCTCTCTCTCTCTGTGTCAAATGAATAAATAAAATCTTAAAGAAAGAAATGTGATGTCTAGTTTAACTTAACCTAGCTAGTAGCGAATCCTTCTTATAGAAAGAATGACTCTTCTTTTAACAGGTGACACTTCTTCTCTCAAAATCTCCATCCTGGGTTTTCCCTCCCCTGCTGAACAAGTCGCATCAGTTCTGTGTGCTGAAGAGCCTGCATCACACATAGCCTGCCCTGTCCTGGCCGCCGGCCTTCTCTGGGGCCGTTCTCCCCTCTCCCCATTCACCTTCCGGCCTCTTGGCTCTGGCTCTGGCTGCTCCATAACTTCCCGGACTCTCCTATCACTTTCATAAATCAGAAGCTATTCCTTGCTTTAAAAATTTAAGACGGCTCTCCAGGTTGAGTCTAAAATCATGGCATTATTTTGATAATCAGATGGTCCTAAATTATTGGTCCATTTGTATTTCTCAGCCCTCTTCGTCCAGTTTAATATCTAGGACTTAGCACTCTCCGGGCTCCACTGCTCTGTCTCTGCACACACCATCTGCCTCTTGGAATGTCTTTGTCTGGCAAGATCCTCCTCTTAGCCTTCAGGCTGCCCACAAGTCTGATTCTGTGCAAAACCTCCTGCCTCCTCTAGGCAAAGTGACGAATTCTGTGTGCTATAATTCCTTAGCACTTATTCATGGCACATCACATCACACTGTAATTATTTTGAAATCTTCTCACTGTCCATCAATAAGTATGGGCTACGTTTTTTTAGAATGTAATCCATTTCAGTTTTCAATGGATTCCTTAAGTACAGAAGTTTGCCTTCTGTCAAATTTTGTGGTTAACCAAGAGACAAGTTAATGTAATTTAAACTATCAGTGGTAATTATAATTTAAACTAATAATACATTTCAGTAATATTAGAAAGTGATAGGGCCCCCCAAGGCCTCTGTGGGTTGACTTTAAATAATATTAGCAATGTCATGCATTGCACATATTAGCAATAGCGTACAAAAAAAACTTCAGCCAGAAATTTTAACCTATACATATCTGTCTAATCTAATATAGTTTCTAGTTCTGTGAGTTTATTATAGGTAGATATTCCTGGTTCCTATCAAAACTTTTGGAGTTGTAAATATTCCTAATGACCATTGTATTTTTAAAGCTCTTTCATGAGTTTATTTTATCTGGTCTCAGTGATATTTTGAGGGTCAAGATTATAATCCTGTTTTAAGAAAATAAGTAATTCTTGACTCCGAGAATTTTAATAATTTGCTTGAATTTGCACAGCTAAAAGACAAGACCAGTATTTGAATCCTCTTTTTCTGAAGCTACAGTCTTACCATGTTTCTGCTTTTTAGTGATGCCAAAAGGCAGGAAGAACAAAATCTTGAGATCCAAGATTATAGATCAAGGAAGGCAAATGATGATGGGGTCATTATAACCTGGATTATCTTGACCTCGTACAATTCAGTAGATAATTATAAAGCCTACAGAGGTTCTTTTTTTAAATATTTTTTATTGTATAACATAACATAAAACACTTAACATAAAATTTACATTTTAGCCATTTTTTAAGTGTTCAGTTCAAGGACATTAAATACATTTAGATTATTTTGTAACCTTCACCATTATTTATCTTCAGAACTTCATCATCCCGAACTAAAATTCAGTCCCCATTAAACAGTAACTCCCCATGCTCCCCTCTCCCCATCCCCTGGCAACCACCATTCTACCTTTTTGTGAATTTGACTACTAGACATACTTTATGTAGAATGGAACAGGGGACTTGTCCTTTTGTGTCTGGCTTATTTCACTTAGTATAATGTTTTCAAGGTTCATCCATGTTGTAGCATGTGTCAGAATTCCCTTCCTTTTTAAGGCCAAAATAATACTCCATTGTGTGCGTATATACACCACTTTTTTTTTTTTTAAGATTTTATTTATTTATTTATTTGACAGAGAGAGATCAAAAGCAGGCAGAGAGGCAGGCAGAGAGGAGGAAGCAGGCTCCCTGCTGAGCAGAGAGCCCGATGTGGGACTCAATCCCAGGACTCCGAGATCATGACCTGAGCCAAAGGCAGCGGCCCAACCCACTGAGCCACCCAGGCGCCCCTATTTTTATTTATCCATTTTTATTTATCCATTCATCTGATGATGAACATTGGAGTTGTTTCAACTTTCTGGCCGTTGTGAGTGATGGTGCCACAAACACTGGTACACAAATATTTGCTTGATTCCCCGCTTTTGGTTCTTTTGCCTATATACCCAGAAGTGGATTGCTGGATCATAATGATATTTTCTCTTAGGATATAAAATCAAAGATAAATTGCTTAAAAAGCTTTTGTTTTGGTATTTTAATTCTAACCCTATAAACAAGATCAGCATGGCTTATATAATGAGGATTTTTGCAAATCTACTACCATGAGTCCTGTGGTAACTGAAACTTGGGAGCCCAAATTACCTGCAAAGGACAACTAATGTGAGCCATCAATATAATAAACTTATGCAGCCATTTAAGTATGTTTTTAAAGACCATTTATTGGCATTTGGGAAATGTTTACTGTACCAATGTTAGGCCAAAATTAAAACCCCAGGTGTGACTACAACTTTGTACATATGTAAACAAAGGAATAAGTTTTTAAATATCAATAGGATGGTTTTCACTCATAAATATATGAAGGAACTGTACCAAAATATGGTAATCTTTAGCTGGTGCGAATAGGAGTGATTGTTTTTCCCCTTCTTTATACTTTTCTTTTTCTGTCTTTTTCCCAAATTTTCTCAAGTGTCTGCATTATTTTTACAATCTATTACATTTTTCTCAAAACTTAGTATTTCAATTGTGCAAAAGAACTAAACAGAATTGGGAGAAGTCTTTCTAGGAACCTGCCAGGAAATTATACACCAAAGAACTAAATTAATTATTTTTTTTAGAAGAAGATAAAATAGGATTAAAGTACTCAGACTGATTTATTACAGTTATATTATGGTAAGCTAGCATCTAGTACATTAGTCACATATGCATATTAAGGAAAGTTTGAAGTAAACTTTCCAATTGCCCACCCCAAACATTATAAAGAAAAGGTACTGTTCTCATCCTCTTCCTAGCTGTAGTGAATAAGGAAGTCACAGATAGACTCACCTGTGCAATCTCCTCAATCCTCCTGAATTTTACAGGTGGAGTTTAGATGACCAATGCAGAGACTGTTTCTAGGTTTTGTTCCCAGGAACAGTTGATAATTAAATTACAACAAATGTACATGTTTATAGATTGGCTTGTATTTTATAGATAAGCTTCTCTCATTGTCCAAACTAACCAAACCCTTATCTAATTGCTCATATAGTCTCTTTAGGGATTTATAACCCTTAAGGCATTCCTTTTGATTGTATTTAAATTCTCCTTCATTTGACATAAACTATCCTTTAATGAAGTAGGATTATAACTGTCAAACAAGAAATATAAAATACTGTCTATATCTGAAATATTCTTTGTTTCTAGATAATTATATGACATTATCTCGTTTAATTGATTTCTTGAGAAGATGTGGAAAACTTGAGGATGTTCCAAGATTTTTCTTAATGGCTGAAAAACGTAACTCCAGAGCAAAATTGGAGCCAGGATTTCAATACTGTAAAGGACTCTATCTTTGGTAAATCTATTGGTGAACAAATCCTACATAATAGTTTGTTTTTGCTCATTGTGAATGAAGTAGAATAAGCTTTCCTTTGTCTTAAGATAGATCTACATTTTAAAATATATTAATTTTATTTAGAAAGAGATTATAAATGACTCAACAGTTAAAATAAGTGATTTTTTTTTTTTAAACTCCTAACAAGGTATACTGGAGAACCAAATGATGCTCTTCGACATTTTAATAAAGCTCGGAAAGACAGTGACTGGGGCCAAAATGCCCTCTATAACATGATAGAAATCTGTCTGAATCCAGATAATGAAACTGTTGGAGGCGAAGTATTTGAAAATCTGGATGCAGACCTGGGGTGAGTTACCGTTTGACAAATTATCCCTTTTCTGAAAACATTTATTCGGGACAGACAAGGATACCTTGTAAAAGAGGGCTCAATTCTAGGACAGCGCTAATGAAAGGTCAGATGAAAAAATCATAACTAGAACAGCTGTTCTCTGAAACAAGCAGGACATGCTTTTAGGAGGTTTCCGAAATCAGAATAAGCATGTTACAAAGATGCTCCCCTAGTTACTCTGTTGAGAACAGGATGAATTGTAGAATGTGATTACGTTAGCAAAGCTGTCCTCAAAATAGTAGTAACCCCTTTGCAAATGGTAGTTCTGTGCCATACCCTGTGCTTCATACTTGGTATGCATTGTCTTATTTTCTCCCTGCAACAATGTTATGAACTACGCTCAGAGTTAACCTGTCTAATATAGTAGTACAGGGCAGGGCAACACGTGGACTGAGTTTTCTGTGGCCGCAAACCCCCTCCTGGAGCCCCTGTAGTGCTCTGTGAGTAATTGCTGTCACTGCTGTCATCCCATGTTTGTTGCTGTTCCCAGAATTGGGCAAAGCATGTTAGGGAGTGTGTAAAGATGTAAATGTATGAGGTGTGTAAGGAAGTTTCTGCCTTCAGGAGCATCTGATTTACGTGGGAGGCCAGACAGTATCTGAAACCAGTCTCTGACAAAACAGAAATGGGTGAAATGGATATTAAGTGTTATAAGAATTCATAGAAACCCAAGCAGTGCAAAGCAGTTGAGGGATGGTGAACAGGGGACTGAGAAAAAATTAGAACCAGACAGCTGAGAGGTTTTAATGACAGATTTGAAGCCGTGGATTATAGAGACCATTTGTTTACGTTTGTGTTAGAAAGGCTAAGGTACTGTACTGTTGTGCAACTGCAGACTATCTTCCTGGAAATCTCTAGCAAATAGTTGAAAATACAAAACAAGAACAAAACAAGAGGGAGGTCATAGCTGCAGATACAGGTCTGGGAGACAGATGCTCAGAGTAGGTCGTTGGAACCCAGTGAGTGGCCCCTTTGCAAATAGAATGCAGGGACAGAAGTTTGAGAACTGAAGTTTGGGCAGGCTGACATTTAAGGGGATTGAAGGGGAGGGGAGGCCAGAAACGGGCAATCACTGTAGTAGGAAGAGACCCAGCACTATGCAATGTTACAGAAGGCAAAGGAGGGGAACTCTGAAGCAGGTAGCTAAAGATGCGAAATGTTCTAGAGAAGATAAAGGCTAAAGCCTGAGGAAAAGACCAATGGCTTTAGTGATTGGGCTTTGAGAATATAGTTTCCTTTTATTAATTGGTTTAAAAAAATAATTGATACTACATATTCAAATTTTTATTGTTCTTGAAATTTACAACCTTTTCATAGGTATGTAGTTTCTTTCTTTCTTTCTTTCTTTCTTTTTTTTTTTTTAAGATGCTATTTATTTGAGAGAACACAAGCACGATCAGGGTGGGGGAAGGGGCAGAGGGAGAAGCGGGCTCCCTGCTGCGTGAGGAGTGGAGGATCTCAGTGGGATCAAGACCTGAGCTGAAGGCAGATGCCTAACCTAACCACCTGAGCCACCCAGGCGCCCCAGATATGAAGCTGCTTTTCTGAGAGTCGAATAGGGAGCTAAAAATACTGCAGTGCTTGGCACATAGTAGGTGCTTCAGCAAGCTCAGTCACTTTTTACTCCCTCCTTTCTTTCCTTCCATTTCCTGAGTAGATCTACCACTTGATAATTATATGATTCCACTTATCCTAAATTCTTATTTCATATTAGCAGAAATGAACACACTTATCCATGTAGATACTGTCCAGTTTTTTTCTTCAGTCTAAAGTGGATAAATGTTTAATAGTGCTTTATTAAAGGTATACTCATTTTGTTTAAATGTAATGCATTATAACTTTGGTTCACTTTGTATCAGAAGAGAATGAGTGACATTCTGCAAAAGGATTACTTCAAATTAGCGACAGAAAAGAAACCAGTGTGCCCTAGGGCTCATTCTAATCTCAGGGAATTTTATTTCATGAGTAATAGACATAAGAGATTTATTTTTAATTGTACACAGTAATTCAACTGAGAAGCAAGAGTCTGTGCAGTTAGCAGTGAGAACAGCAGAAAAACTCCTAAAAGAACTAAAACCTCAGACCATTCAGGGTCACGTCCAGCTTCGCATCATGGAAAACTATTGCCTGGTCGCTACCAAACAGAAGTCTAACGTTGAGCAAGCCTTGAATACCTTCACCGAAATAGCAACATCTGAGGTCAGTAGATTTCATTTTTCAGCTTTATATTCTCTTTCCTTGACAGTATAGAAATATGTATTTCGGTTAGCTATGTATTCTCTGAAGAATGACCGAATTCCAAGTAAAAATTGCCTCTATAGCTTGGCATAATTCCACATAATGTACCTTCATTTCTAGAAGATACTATGTTGTTGCTGTTTTGACATGTGGTTGATATGTTTTCTCTATTAGAATGGTAAATTGTAGAGAAAGGCAATTCTTCAAATGGGCATAAGTTAATTCTCAAAGGAATGGCCTTATTGTCTGGAGAATTTCTGTGTTGTTTCACTTAAGTGACTAAGTGAAAATAAACACCTGGGTGCCTTGATAGCTCACCTTTTCACTTCGCCAAACTTGAAATGTTTCCAGCTCTAAGGCTACATGGGATCAGTACTGACAGCTTATAATTCAGGCATGGGAATAATGGTGGTGTTTTTTAGCAACACTGAAATAACCCCCTGCAGTTATAATAGTAATAACAATAATAACAATTAGAGGAAAGGCTTTCTTCTCTTTCCAGCTCACTCAGATCCACCTTCTCACTCTCTGGGCACTCTGTTTTTCCTTCCCTCACAAGATGCTGTATTTCTTTCTTTCTTTTTTTTTTTTTTTAAGATTTATTTATTTATTTATTTGAGAGAGAGACAGTGAGAGAGAACATGAGAGGCGAGAAGGTCAGAGGGAGAAGCAGACTCCATGGAGCTGGGAGCCCGATGCAGGACTCGATCCCGGGACTCCGGGACCGTGACCTGAGCCGAAGGCAGTTGCTCAACCAACTGAGCCACGCAGGCGCCCAAGATGCTGTATTTCTTCAAGTGCTTGGTATTAAGGAAGGGACTCTAGATGCCCACTCCGTGTGCAGTGGGGGATAACTAGTTCTAAGCGTACTCTCTGGATTTCGTGTTCTTCCACTCATCAGTGTTGTACGCCCCTGAAAACTCATAGTGTGTGTCTCTCAGAGGGTTTGCAGAACTTTACTGTGTTTCCTCGTGGTTCAGTGTTCACGGCAGTAACAGTAAGCTACTGAAAACTCCCTGCAGAGCCCCTTCCTGCTTCCTCCTAGGACCCGGGAGAGCTTTGGGGGACCTGTAGCTCCTGTTTCCATTTGGAAACACGTATCCTGGATGGCGTTTTATGACCACTGTAAGCCACCTTGGAACTAAACAGTAGGGTTGCTCCTGCAGCAGCGACATCCTAGAGCAGGGCTTTCTGTTGCCCTGAAGTAATGCTCTCAGGTGGTGGCCACAGGGATGACAGTGGCTGACAAACTGAGACCCGAAGTAGGAGAGAGAGTTTAAAGTGCAGGGTTTGAGAGAATACCAAAAGCCCTGAGTAACACTGAGGCTGTTTCCTAGAAATACCATTTTTTTTTAAAGATTTTATTTATTTATTTGACAGAGAGAAATCACAAGTAGATGGAGAGGCAGGCAGAGAGAGAGAGGGAAGCAGGCTCTCTGCTGAGCAGAGAGCCCGATGCAGGACTCGATCCCAGGACTCTGAGATCATGACCTGAGCCGAAGGCAGCGGCTTAACCCACTGAGCCACTCAGGCGCCCAAATACCATTTTTTTGTGTTGGTGAGACTGCATTATTTTTGCCATTCGTACATATGTGATTAGTAATACGCTATCCTCAAGTCTGTCTACTGACCGCACCAGCCAAAGACTGATGCATGAACTGAAGTTTCAGAAACAGTGAGTTTTATCTTGCATTTTTTCCCTTTTAACTCATAAGCTAAATGTATTAAATATAATGAATATTCATTAAGCAGCCAGTGGATGCTAAGGACAGTGGGAATTGCGAAGATAAACCAAGACAGTCTCTTCCGTCAAGTTTATCACAGTCCAGGGAAAATGAAGCAAAGCATACTGACTGCATACAAACCCAAATCCATTACATTCTGTTCTAGAGCTGCAGGTAAAAGTGCTGTAGGAAAATAAAATAATGAAAATTATTTTCATCCAGCTCTAATATTAGGAGAGTGGGGAAGGCCTTTTTGTGGACAAGTTTTTTGATTTAAGAAGAACTATGATAAATTGCATTTTCACAGGCAGAGGCAGAGAAGATACATTCTGGAGGCAGGGGGAAAATATGAGCAAAGCCAAGGAGGCAGGGAAGCATCCTGTATATTCACGACACTATGTGGTGTTCAGACTGAAAAGAGTTACATGACAGGAAGTCAGGGGAGGAAGCAGTACAAGATTAGTTAAACCCGTGCAAAGGGTTTCCACCTGCTTTCATCCCGTCACCTTGAACCATTGTTGTATAACAGGCGTTGTATAACATGGCCTTATTGTCCTCAGTGGTCTAAACTCGCTGCAGCTCAGAGTGACTGAGAAAGACAGAAAAAAGCCAGCTGAACACCTTAGGATGTCTGCACCAAAAAAACATGTGGGTCTCATGCAGGGCTTGGAACTCAGGTTTATACTTTTGAAACTATTCTTGAGTTCATTTACTAGTGATCAAGCTGTGAGGAACTAATTAATTCTAATCTAACTCAATGTGTGTGATTTAAAATCAGAGAGCTTATTTTAAAATGTATAGTGTGAGATATTTTTAGCATGTCACTAGATCTGGACATTTTTACAGGCCCCCTCTTGGCTTGGAATGTCCTGGGACCTGGTCAACAAATTCAGAGCAGGTCTCTACTTTCTTTCCTTTCCACAAGAGGAGGCAAGGGTCGGCGGTGCCCAATCATTGATGATCTATCCCTCATGTCTCCAAAACCTACTACCAGTTGGATGGATTTGGCACTCAAACTTTTTTGCCATTCCTGATTACGTATTGGAAGTTTGTTGGTAGACGTAGAATTACAACCAAAGAAGTTTTATGCTCTGAAAAATTATTTTCTTCAAGCTCTAAGGAATTGTCCTCCTCAATTCCAGGGCTATTTCTCACTTCCAGCCACGGTCGGTGTTAGACAATGAACCAATCACTCTGTTCTCCTTTTGCAGTGTTTCTTACTGCTTACCAGACTTGCTATCTTACAGTGCACCTTTACTATAGTCTCGGTATTATAATTTCTGTATCACAGTTTTTCATCCTTTATTTGTATCTTAACCTGAAATCTTTCTCTTTATAAAAACATCATAATCCCTCTGCTGAAATGTAAAAAGCCACCCTCGCTTTGTCAGGGTTATACACATATTGCTCAGGTAAGTTGGTTTCCTGGATAGATCACCAGTAGCTTCCACTTTATACCAATTCTTATTAGTTTGTTGGTTTCACAGAGTGACATTTTCTGACATTGAACTCTCTCTAAAAGAACATTGTGTTTTACAGACACTATCAAGAAGCTGCAGACTCGGGGCGCCTGGGTGGCTCAATGGGTTAAGCCGCTGCCTTCGGCTCAGGTCATGATCTCAGGGTCCTGGGATCGAGTCCCGCATCGGGCTCTCTGCTCAGCGGGGAGCCTGCTTCCTCCTCTCTCTATCTCTCTGCCTACTTGTGATCTTTCTCTGTCAAATAAATAAATAAAATCTTTAAAAAAAAATAAAAAAAAAATAAAGAAGCTGCAGACTCTAGGTCTAAAAGAGTATTTTAAGGCATGAGTTTATTTCTCACACTATACATACTATACATTTCAAAGTGATTAATTAATTGTATGCCTTGTTTATAACATTCCATTGGTCAGACTTTACTGGGTGAAAAGGCTTTTGAATAATACAAGAAGAAAGGGAAAAGGAGCAGTAGAAGTCAGTATTGATAAGAAGTCAGCATAGATAAGTAAGCAGAAGTTCATGTAGGTCAGGAATGTCATTAGTAGGTATATCAATGTCATTCTTGTTTTAAAGTAAAAGAACTAGGGAGCCAAAATGCTGAATCTGAAATGCAAATGTTCAGTTAGGATTATATTGAAATAGAATTTTGGTTTTTTTTGTTTCTATATAAAACCATTAAAGAGCTAGTCAGTCCCATTAAAGATCAAGTTGCCCTAATTGTCTGTATCGTGTGGTTATGGCATCTACGTATTTATTGGATTATCTTGGCCACGTGGTCAGCTTGAGGTTACTTGGTGGATTAACGAATGACCATACCACAGTTATCTATGCGGAGCCAGATACAGAGTCCACAGACCAATGTTCATACTGCAGAGCCCTTGCTACTTGCTGTGTTTCCTTTTAAACATAGGACATCTTTGGGGCGCCCAGGTGGCTCAGTTGGTTAAGCTGCCTTCAGCTCTGGTCATGATTCCAGGGTCCTGGGATCGAGCCCCACATCAGGCTCCCTGCTCAGCAGAGAGACTGCTTCTCTCTCTCCCCCTCTCACTGACGCTCTGCTTACTTGTGCTCTCTCTCTAACTCTCTGTCAAATAAATAAAATATTAAAAAAAAAATAGGACATCTTTGTTTGTGGATCGGGGGTCTGAAGTTTTGTGTTCTTACAGAAGGATCATATTCCAGCACTTCTGGGAATGGCAACAGCTTATATGATCTTGAAACAGACTCCACGAGCCAGAAACCAGCTGAAGCGGATTGCGAAAATGAACTGGAATCCTATTGATGCTGAGGACTTTGAGAAGAGTTGGCTGCTGCTTGCTGATATTTATATTCAATCAGCAAAATACGACATGGCAGAAGAGCTGCTCAAACGGTGCCTGCGTCATAATAGGGTAGGTGACTGCAGAGGGAAAAATAACTGTTGACCTTTGATGTAATGGGTCATTAAAGGGGGGACCAAATGATGGTCCATTTTTAAGAGTTCTTGTGTGTTTTTTGAAAATTGAATGTTTATTCTTACCATAATCAGGAAATAAAAATTAAAAGAAGAAAGAAGCCATTTGCTCTTGAAAATAGAGAGAGAGATTTATGCCTTTTCAAGTTTCAGCTGTGGTATGCCCCACTTACGGAAAGTGTTTATGGAATGTCAAGCATTTGCCTGTGATTATCCAACTCATCCCAGATCTAATGAAAATTGCAGAAGAACGTTAATTGCGGACGTCTGTCCCTCCTATTAAGAAATACTCTAGATGAATTTCCTGCAGCTGCATGTTGTTTTCACATTATTAGAATCCACTATGCATAATATATTTTGTGGGTAAAAGTCTTTTTGGCATTTAATTTGTTTATTAAAAAGTCCTTATCTTTAGGTATGAAATTGAAAATCTTCAAGTCTGTAGAAATCCAAGGCCTTTTAGTAACAGTGCATTTTGGTGTATAGTCACAAAAAAAGGTCTTAGGGCATCTTTTTTTTTTATTTTATTTTATTTATTTATTTGACAGAGAGAGATCAAGATATCACAAGTAGGCAGAGAGGCAAGCAGAGAGAGAGGGGGAAGCAGGCCTCCCGCTGAGCAGGGAGTAGGGCATCATTTTTTAAGTTAAGAATTTGTTAGTATTGTTGAGAAATACTTGTACTCAACTTAGAAACTTGAGGATATTTATCTTTCAGATTCATAGCAATTACTTCAAAATTTTAATCATAGTAAATCTTTTATTCTCAGCAAATTAAAGTACAAAGCAGATCTTTTGTTTTTTAAAGAGTTATGATCATCTAATCCTATTAAGTTACTTTCTTAGGGATTTTTAAAACCACAAAATATCAAGCCGTTTTTCAATTTATAGTTGATACATCTGATTTTAAGTAAAATTGTCCTTGAAAAACAGATTCTTATGAATAGGTTTTGAAAAATCTAAACTTCATGCAAGGAAAACAAAACAAAAATGAACTGTTGGGATTACACCAAAATAAAAAGCTCATGCACAGAGAAGGAGACCATCAACAAAACAAAAAGGCAACTTATACATGGGAGAAGATATTTTCAATGATATATTTCATAAGAGGTTACTATCCAAAGGTATAAAGAAATTGTACAACTCAACACCAAAAAAACCCCACAAATAATCCAATTCAAAAATGGGCAGAGGACTTCAATAGACATTTTTCTAAGGAAGACCTACAGGTGGTCAGTAGACATGATGCTCAACATTACTAACCATCAGGGAAATGCAAATCAAAACCACAATGAAAATTACTTTATACTTGTCACAATGGCTAGAATCGAAAATAACAAGTGTTGGCAAGTATGTAGAAGGAAACTCGTGCACTGTTTGTAGGAATATGTATTGAAGCAGTAACTATGGAAAACAGTATGGACATTCCCCCCCAAAATTAAAAGCAGAAATACCATGTGATCCACTAATTCCACTAGTGGGTATTTAACCAAAGAAAATGAAAGTACTAATGCAAAAAGACATGTGCATTCCCATGTTTATTGCAGCATTATTTAAGATAGCTGAGATATAGAAGCAACCCAAATGAAGGGCACCTGGGTGACTGAGTCAGTTAACCATCCAGCTCTTGATTTTGCCTAGGTCATAATCTTAGGGTCATAGGATCAAGCCCCATGTCAGGTTCCATGTTTAGCAGGGAGTTTGCTTCTCTCTAGCTCTCTCTGCCCCCTCCCCCTCCCTCTAGACCCTATGTCCCTTCTCTATTCATGTTATCTCCCCAACCCTGTCTCTCTTGTGCTCTCAAATAAATAAATCTTCAGAAAAAAAGAGTGACCCAAGTGTACATTGATAGATGAATGAGTAAAGAAGATATGGCACATATATATACAATGGCATATTATTCAGCCATAAAACAGAACGAGTCCTTGCCATTTGTGACAACATGGATGAACCTAGAGGCTATTAAGCTAAGTGAAATAAGTCAGACAGAGAAAGACACCGTATGATCCCACTTATATGTGTAATCTAAACAAATGAAAAAAAAAACAGACTCATAAATTCAAAGAACAAACTAATGGTTGCCAGAGGGCTCAGGAGTAGGATGGGCAAAATGGGTAAGAGAAATGGGAGATACAGGCTTTCCGTTACAGGGTGAGTAAGTCTTGGGGACGAAAGGTACAGCATTGGGAATATGTGGTACAATAGGAGCATTGTATGGTGACAGGTGGGAGCTACATTTGTGATGAGCATAACACAAGGTATGGACTTGTTAAATCCTCTGTTGTACACCTAAAATTAATGTGACATTGTGGGTCAACTATACTTCCATTAATTAAAAAAAAATGTAAGCTGCCAGACAACTGACCCTTACATGCCTACTCTAGGATTAAGCGAGATTACGTGGGAATTAAGGTTTCTGTGCAGACAGAATTTCAGTTTGCCAGAACACTGACAGCGTATATTGCACGGTTGAACACAATGGCTACTTGAGAGGCGCCAGTTTGGCTGATCAGACATGTCAATATTGGAAGCATGAGATTCAGGAACTAGAGCTTAGAAACCTTGAATTGTATAATTAAAAGATGGAGATCATCCAGATCTGGGATAGAAATGTACAAGATGATACCAGACCATCTTGTCATACCAGATGGCAAGGAAGCTATCGGAGATGATTAGAGTCACGTCAAGGACTCAGGAGCCAACTTGAAGACACTCACGCTAGCCCAAGTTGGAACATGTTAACTATCAGTAAGAATAGTAACCACGGTGGATTGAAACACACAGAATAAGTTTAAATCCACGAGTTTACGAAGGTCCAAAAAAGAAAAAAAAAAATCAGAAACCTAATTGTTCACCACTGAAATGTGCTGGTGAACTATTATTTCTAAAGCCAGCAAATAAAGGGAAGGCATTAAGCACTTACCCTGCCTTTTCTGTGTAAACTATACTACTGGGTAACAATACACCATAAAAGGAGACATTTCTTCTCATGATAGATGTTTTCCAACTAATAAATGAAGAGAGAGTGGTAGACTATCACTATTTTCCATCCCTGATAAATTAGTGTATGGATATAACATCAAAATAAGAAAACCTAATATTATGTACCTCCTTGGGGAAGAACACAACTCAAACCCTCACTTAGGGTCCAGAATTTAAAAGGGCACTTTAAGTGTCAGGCATGATCTTTGGCAGCTGGTGCTACTAAAACAACGTCCTCTAAACCGGGTGCCTTATAAACAGCAGAAATGGATTTCTCCCACTTCTAAGGCTGGAGGTCTGAGATCAGGGTGCAGCCTGGTTCAGTTCTGGTGAGGACTCTCTTCAAGGTTGCAGACCACCAGCTTTTCGTTCTATCCTCACATGGTGGAAGGAGAGGGCGAGAGAACTGGCTGGGGCCTCTTTTTTTTTTTTTTTTTTTAAATCTGTTAGCATTCATCGAATGTTTTTGTTTTTGTTTAATTTCTTTTCCGTGTCACAAAATTCATTGTTTGTGCACCACACCCAGTGCTCCATGCAATCCGTGCCCTCCATAATACCCACCACCTGGCTCCCCCAACTTCCCACCCCCTGCTCCTTCAAAACCCTCAGATTGTTTTTCAGAGTCCATAGTCTCTCATGGTTCACCTCCCCTTCCAATTTCCCTCAACTCCCTTCTCCTCTCCATCTCCCTATGTCCTCCATGCTATTTGTTATGCTCCACAAATAAGTGAAACGGTGTGATAATTGACTCTCTCTGCTTGACTTACTTCACTCAGCATAATC